>NC_134898.1:35139935-35144935 GCF_041734735.1 Babylonia areolata
GTGAGGGCTGAAGGAAGAACAACATTCACATATGTTATAATCACACACACACACACACACACACACACACACACACACACACACACACACACACACACACACACACACACACACACACACACACACACACACACACACACAGATGTGAAGTGCATAATGTTAGAGCGCGTGTGGTTTCAAGCAAAAAAAAACAAAAAAAACCAAAAAAACACACTAAGAAACACACACGAATAACGCACACAGATTTATTGCCTTTTTTTTCTTTTTTTTTTGAGAGAGAGAGAGAGAGCAAGAGACAGAGAGAGACAGAGACAGAGAGACAGAGGCAGACAGAGACAGAGACAGACAGACAGAGACAGACAGACAGACAGACATTAACAGAAAAAGAGAGAGAGAGACAGAGATAGAGACAGACAAACACAGATAGAGACAGACAGACAGACATTGACAGAGAAAGAGAGAGAGGGAGAGAGAGAGGGGGGAGAGAGAGAAAGAGAGAGACAGACAGACAGACAATGACATAGAAAGAGGGAGATAAAGAGAGAGAAAGGGAAAGACTCGGACACCAAGAGAGAGAGAAAGAGAGAAAGAGAGAGAGAGAGAGAGAGAGAGAGAGAGAGAGAGAGAGAGAGAATCACTGTAGCACGTCAGACGTAGTCCACGATGAATGTCTGAGAATGTAGGAAGTGAGTAAAGGGAATGAGCCGTGAAGTGGGACAGTGGTCTCCTCACACAGCACGGACCACCGGCCTCTCAGTTTTGGATACAGAAATTTTGGACATTTCACAGATAGAGAGACAGAGACAGAGAGAACTGAACTGAACTGAATCGGACTGAATGAATTTTATTATATGAAGGTAATACAGCAAGCAAGACATTTGTGTGTGAGTGTGTGTGTGTGTGTGTGTGTGTGTGTGTGTGTGTGTGTGTGTGTGTGTGTGTGTGTGTGTGTGTGTGAGAGAGAGAGAGAGAGAACGATAGAGAGAGTGAGAGAGAATGATTAAGAGAGAGAGAGAGAACTCAAAACTCAGAACTGTTTTATTGTAGAAGGTCTTCTGACCCATTACAATGTTGAGCACACACACACACCCCACCCCACACCCCCTCCCAAACCTCCACCCCTCCCCCCACCGCCACCTCCCCCACCCCACACACACTTGCGCGCGCGCAGACTCGATTTTGTAAAACCGGGCATGCAAACACATGAATCGAAAAATCAAAAAGGTAAATGCCTTTCATCGTGAGCAAGTCCGCTTTAGCATGTACGTTCGTTGTTTTAAATGTATAACATAATAGAACTTAGGTTGTACCTGTTATCATAATAAAGCAGCACGACGTTTCTTTGAGTGATAAATAAAGCGACCTAGATCATGAAGGATTTTTGTGTCATGCATTATAAATTCTAAACTTTTGTCAGAGGGATGTTTCGTGTACCAACATGGAATATATTTATGTCGCAGATCGTTAAGAGATTTACAGTAAAATAAAGTGTGTATCTCGTCTTCAATACCAGCGTTACATAGTGGACATTTCAGGTCGTTTGGACTGACGAAAGTAAATCTCATCTTATGTGTACATATATCCGAGGCTCCTATTCTAAACCTTATAAGCACATTTCTTATGTGTTTATTTTTAACTGCTGTAAAGTAAGATTCCAATGATATGGATGATTTGAAATTTCGATAAACGCTGAACCTGCTGCTGTTGTGAAGATGTTCGTGCCAGTTTTGACTATGGCAATCGATCAGTCTTTGTTTGAAATCATTCAAGAATCTATTGCATTTTTTACACCTTGATTTTCCCAAACAAAGCCGAATCCAAGTTTATATAAAGTGTTTCGTACCTGAGATGTCCAGCACTCTTTATCTTGATCACATAGCGATAGAAGCATTTTATAAGATTTATGAGGAAGTCTATTTTCACCCATTCTTGTAAGTCTGATCCAGTACTTTATACATGACAAGAAGGAATATATATACAGAGGGTAACGACCTGTCTCGCCATACACCATATCATTTAGTGTTCTTGGACATTTAGAAGTCCTTTTAAAGCAAACATGTGCACTTTTTCTATTGGTGAAATTTGCATTAATCACTAGATTTCAGAGCCATATAACAGAATTGGTTTTATTTTTGAATCAAATAATTTCAAGAAAATACTAACAGAGAAATCGTCAAGTCTCCATAACGTTCTAAATATTTCTATTACACCTTTCCGTGCTTTCATTGCCATGTCACCCAGAGCCTTCGAAAACGATTATCTTCTGCTGAAAAACAAACCTAAGTACTTATAGGAATTGACGATTTTGATGTCGTGACCTTCTTATGTCCAGGTTTCCCTCCGAGCAATGTATCCACCATTTCTATAAAAAAAATAATTAGTTTGGATTTATCATAAAGGTTAACGTGTAAATCTAACTCGGAAGCCTTCATTGCCAGCACATTCAGTTGGTTCTGCAGACCAGTAACTGTATCAGACAAAAGCACTATATCGTCCGCAAAAAGTAAAATAAACAGTTCAATCATATCAGGACTGGGCTGTATACCATGGTGTCCTTTCTCGATTATGTCCGTGGCAAGATCGTTTATAAACAGAGAGAAAAGTAAAGGACTTGTAATCTCCCCTCGTTTTAAACCTTTTCGACAAAAGAAAGCTTCGGTTACCCTACTCCCCCCCCCCCCCCCCCCCCCCCCCCACCCCCCCAGTATTTTTGCTAGCAATGAATACTGACCTGCTAGGTGAACCAACTCTTTCCTTATCGCCTTTCAGATGAAAATAATGTGCTCAGGGGTGTAAGGGAGGCGATGCCAAGTTTGTCAGTCTCTCCCCCAATTGTCGCCCCTCTCGCCTCAGCTCCTCGCTTTACCCCACCCCCACCCCCATGCCCCCCACACCCTCACCTCCGCCGTGACCTCATCTGATGGGAGAGTATCCATCACTCGTTTCAACAACACGTACTAATTATGGCCCTTGTCACCTTGGTCGTTTTGTTTTCGTTCTTGAGTTAACGGGAAAGATATTGGAGAGACAGAGGGGAAGAGGGGGAAGGGGGTGGGGGAAGGGGGTGGATGGGAAGGAAGTCGGGGGGGCGGGTAACTATGTGTGTGGCGTGGTGGTGGCGGGGGGACGGGGGGGGGCGGGGGGACGGGTGGGGGCTGAGGGAGCGGAGAGTGTGGGGGTGGGGGGGGGGGGGGGGGGGTAGGGGTGGTGGCTGGGGGCACGGGTCAAGCGCCAGTTTGTGTGAAGGACACATGTGAGAGGTCAAATTCACTTTCCAGTCGTTCGGGGTTGAGGCTGTACCAGTTAGTGAAGAGCTGTCATTCTGTTTCCTATGTACAGCCTTTTGTCTCCATCCGAGCGTTTGTACACACACACACACACAGAGAGAGAGAGAGAGAGAGAGAGAGAGAGAGAGAGAGAGAGAGAATAATTGGACGATATACACAATATACACAATGTATTTCGAAAAAAAAAAAAAAATCTTCAGATCAGTATCTTTCGTATTCTGAAGCAGGGGAACATGACATATGTTAATCTCAGCCACGAAACCTACACGATTTTGCAACTTGCAGGCGATTCCTGCCAAAACAGCATTTTGGGGGTAAGGGAAGCGACTCGACCAGTGTGACTCCTCAAAGGGTCAAATGTTCATCCAGACGTACTGAAATAATTCCTAGAAAACCCCTGCAGGTCTCTGTATAAAAATAATTTCGAAAAGTGTGATAATAAAGTGATCATATAAAACAACCTGAACATTTTACGTTAATTCGTCGAAGATTTGATAGTGGGCCCGTACAACCCTTGATTGTGAAAGGATGAATGAAGGTAATTTAATTCTAGATATTTATTCAAATAGAAAAGACCCTGTTGAAAAAGAAAAAAATGTCGTGGTTTCCTTTGTTTTTAACTCTCTCCATTCGAACGGCGAAAGAGACGACGTTAACAGCGTTTCACCCCAATTACCATCATCAAAATATTGCAAGCGGAAGGCTCTTATACTGACGACGTGAAGGTTGACAAAGAATACCACAATTCTGACAACGGAAGCTAAAGGTTGGGTCATTCAGACACCCACTGGACATCCGAGGGGTCTGTGTAGAGGAGAAGAGAGGACTGGCCGTACTGAGTGAGTTAATATGGGGCGTGAGAGAGTGCCCTTGTGCCAAGGGCAGTAACTCTGAGTGGGTCCCACTTTTTTTTGTTTCTTGGAAAACATGCAAAAATGTAGAGTGATAGCCTGGAGGCAACGTGTCCGCCAAGGAAGCGAGAGAATCTAAGCGCACTGGTACGAATCACGGCTCAGTCGCCAGTATTTTCTCCCCCTCCACTAGACCTTGAGTGGTGGTCTGGACGCTAGTCATTCGGATGAGACGATAAACCGTGGTCCCGTGTGCAGCATGCACTTAGCGCACGTTAAAGAATCTGCGACATAACGGGAGAGAGGGGTGCATGGTAACCTCCTCGGCTTTGAGGACTAATAAGCTCAGCTTTACTGAATTATTTTCTTTGAGTATACAAATGTATGAGGTGGTTTTATTGCTAGATTCTTCGAAATATTCCTAAGAAATTTTATAATTTGTTTTGGAATGCTATGCTTTGAAGGTGAGTATGAATTTTGACATCTTGACATTGTTTTCGCTACAGTCCAGTGATTCGTTGTTTTCCATTTTTGTTGTTGTTGTTTTGTTTGTTCTGTTTAATTGTTGTTGTTTTGTTTGTAATCCTCCACAATCCAAAAGGGGTGAAAGGAAATTAGGCATAGATATTCAACCTTGTTATTAGTTAACTGAAATCGTAGGCGTTGCATGAAGCAGCAGAACAACAGCAGTAATCAATACGCATGCATCTACCCATCTGCCACTCTCTGTCTCTTTCTGTCTCTCTTCTCCCTCTCTTGTTGTAACCGTCTCTCTCTGTGATTTAAAACATTATTTGCTGCTAGATATAGATAAACACTTGAAATTTATTACAACGAAGTCTGAATTGACAACGCATCGCTC
>NC_134898.1:35157435-35252435 GCF_041734735.1 Babylonia areolata
GCTCCTGTCCCCAGGGAGAGCGCGTTGCTACACTGAGAGCCCCCCCGCCTTTTATATATATATATATATTATATATATTCATTTTTTCCTGCGTGAAGTTTTATTTGTTTTTTTCCTATCGAAGTGAATTTTTCTACATAATTTTGCCAGGGACAACCCTTTTGTTGCTGTGGGTTCTTTTACGTGCGCTAAATGCATGCTGCACACGGGACATCGGTTTATCGTCCCATCCGAATGACTAGCGTCCAGAGCACCACTAAAGGTCTAGTGGAGGGGGAGAAAATATCGGCGGCTGAGCCGTGATTCGAACCAGCGCGCTCAGATTCTCTCGTTTCCTAGGCGGACGCGTTACCTCTAGGCCTGTAGGCCTACCAATCCCCAGTTCACACCATACTGACACAATAACCAGATTGCAAAACCGCTCACACACCACTGACATTTCACCGACCTCCTCCTCACACTTCAAAGCCAAGCAGGATGTCCACAACTGAACTGGCGCCACCATAATTCTAAATGATAACCCTGGCTGCAGTGTATGTATGTGTGTGTGTGTGTGTGTGTGTGTGTAGGACGGCGCTTGTTCTGTTCTGACTGGGCGGCCTTCTGATCCATTCTTTCCCTCAGAACTGAACTTGCCCATTTTACTCGGTTTTTTTTCTTTTCCGGTATACATGGCAAGTTGTGTTTATCTATCTATCTGTTTGTTTATTTATTCATTCAATCATTTATTTATTTATTTACTTATTCATTAATTTATTTATATAGTCATTCATTTATTTATCCATTATGACACGAACCATGTCAACGTTCGGTGGGTTATGGAAACAACAGCATACCCAGCATGCACACCCACGAAAACGGAGTATGGCTGCCTTCATGGCGGGGTAAAAAAAAAAGTCACATACGTAAAAGCCCACTTGTGTGAACGTGGGAGTTGCAGCCCACGAACGAAGAAGAAGAAGAGGAAGATTTATTCCTGTCTATCAGTTCATCTATCTATCAGTTGATTTATCTGTTGATTCGTCTGTTTATCTATAGATTTATTGTTTCATTGATGGATAAATGTGGTGATGTACTGGTATATACGTATTGGTGTATGTGTACATGTGTGTGTGTTTGTAAACATACACACACACACGATCTATCTATCTGTATATGTGTGTGTGTGTGTATATTGTATCACTGTCATTGTCACTGATCCATGAAGCCTGGTTTGGTCAAGGGGACGCTGCACTGCTGAACACATCACCAACATTCTCCATTTCCTCCTTGTCCATTCAGTGATCTTGTCTGATGATGATGATGATGATGATATGGCTACTTATAATTATAGTGCCTATCCTCAGTCGAAGACCAAGCATGCTGGGTATGTTCTTGTTTCCATAACCCACCGAACGTTGACATAGACTACAGGATCTTTAACGCGCGTGTTTGATTTTCTGCCTGTTCCCTGGATGATCGTCTTGGAAAGCACGTCGGATCTTGTCAGGTGGCCATACATCTCGTTTTCTTTTTTTTCCCCCCTCTGTGGTCAGTAGGTCTTACATACCAACAACGTGCTGTCTCGTGGTTTTCCTGGCTTCTTCCTTTGTTATATGGTCAGTGAAGACAGGAAAACCATCACACTGCACGGTGTGTGTGTGTGTGTGTGTGTGTGTGCGTGTGTGCGTGCGTGTTCTTTCCGTTATTCATTTGTTCATTACTTTTTATTTAAAAACCCAACATCAGCAACGATGATGGTAATGATGATGATGGTGGTGCTAATGATGCACGCACGCACACGCGAACACAGCGCCCGCGTTCGCGCACACACATACACATATATACACACGCTCACACACAGAGAGATAGACACACACTCACACAGACACACATACACAAACACGCGCGCGCGCGCAGGGAGAGAGAGAGAGAGAGTACACCAGGTGAAACACTGGTGATGTCTAGCCTTCTCAAGGTTAAAAAACAAACAGAAAACAAACAAAAAACACAAAGAGCATGACATTCAGAACACGTCAGCTGGCCGACTGACATGGAGACACAGACAGACAGACAAATAATACACCATCATGTCGGAACACCATGCCACTTTGCGGCTGCTCTAAAAGGCCAGGGGTAAGAAAGGGGCATAGGGCAAAGGTCACTGAAGAAAGGTCGTGGTGTTTGGACAGGAGAGGGAAGAGGAGGAGGAGGAAAAACGTACAGTGCAAAGGTTCTCCCTTAAGGGTCGCAGTATTTTGACAACGCAGTAACTGGTTTGATCACAGTATTATATAAACAAGGGTTAGAGGGTATTGACGAAGACCACAGCCATGAATAAATTGACCTTAATGAAGGCCGTAATGCCAACAGGTCGTTAAACTAACCCTTACGGTGTTGACGAATTTCTTCCAACGACCACCCACAACCATCATCCAATCCATCAACCATGCGTCTCTTCCACCAGCAGAACGTCTAACCCCCCCTAACCCCCAATCCAGCGACCCCGACCTTGTCCACGCGCGCTTTTTTTCCCATCCAGTCTCCCGCCTTGAAACAGGGTCTACACTACACAATACTGCATTATAAATGTCATTGCATGCACTACACAATGCTACTTAAAGTCATAGAATGCGAATACTATACTACATAAAAGCATAAGCATGGTAAAAATAGCACACACACACACACACACACACACACACACAGAGGCACAAGCACGGTATTAATAATCGACATAAATAAAAAAACAACAAAAAACCCAGAACACATACATACACACTCTCTCTCTCGCACACTTACACACACAAGAGACACACTGTGCTGGATCACAACAACAGATGTTGGTCAATTGATGTCACAGTCACATGATGATATCAACAGGTGAGTGAAGCTGCTAGATCTTGCTTCTGATAAGCAAAAGGGCAGTATTTTTGTTGTTGTTGTTGTTGCATTATTTTGATTCTGTTAAATACCACTCCATTTCTGTACCTTATGTTTTGTTTACCTCTTCTGTATATCATAAAAGGGATTTTTTTTAAAAAGTTGTCCAGCATGTGTGTGTTGTTCATTTCCTTTCATCTAAGGTTCTATGGGACCAATATTACAATTTTCCAACTCTGATATGTAAAGTCTGCTGGGTTATAAGCAACAAAGGTAAAAAAAAAACCAGTCTGTTTTATGTGCGTGAGCACGCGCGTTTGTGTTTAATAAAATCAGTACCACTTTATATATGTACCTAATGCCTCTTATGTTTACCCTCCACCTATAACCCTAAATGGATTTTAGAACATGAATGTGTGTGTGTGTGTGTGTCGTTCGTTTCCTTTCATGATCTATGGGGCCAATGTTCAGTTTTTCAGCCCTGACAGGGCCCCTTGCAGTCTGCTGGGCAATAAGCAACAAAGGCAATTAAGTGTAGGCTACGTGCGTGAGCATGTGTCTTTAAAAATACAAAGCATCTTCTTCAACAGAAAAAAAGCCAGTAATTTTCTGTTTAATAGCCTTTTATTGAGTTTGAAAATAAACAGATAGATAGATACATAAATAAAAACCGAAAATAGAAGAAAAGAGAGAGAAAAAAAGAAGGAACGAAGGAAGGAAAAATGACAGAAAAAGGAGAAAAGACACAGACAATTACATATGATAAATGTTGTTGAGCTTTCAAAGAAAGAAAAGAGGACAAAAGAAAGAAACAGAAGAAAAACAAATGGATGAGGGAAGAAATATAAGAGAGAAGGGAAGAAAGATTGGGGGAAAAAAAAAAGCACGATGAAATAAATCGATCGATCCATCGATAGGCAGACACTGGCTCTGGACAGAGGAGACAGAGACAGACTGACACTCACTGACACTGGCAGTGACACTAGCATGACATTATGACTGTGAAGGCCACCAACCCTTACACATAAGGGAAAGGGGGACACGATGGGGCGATTCACAGAAGTACAAATACATCGCTAAGCTAAACAGAATTAATGTGTTATATATACCTTGAGTAATAGATGAAAAGATCATTTAAAGCGGAGTCACAGAGAGAGAGATGGAAATCTAAAACTGAATGTACTGAAGGGAAAAGCAACAAGCTAATGATGGCCTGTATTGCATCCTGTCCACTGGGAACTGGCTGAAACGTTTAACAGATCTGAAAGAGATGCAGGCGCCCCTCTCTGTTGTCAAAGTGGTCGCTATAGCGTTGTTCTTTCAACTGTCTCCATTTCCCGGCACTCTTGTGTCTCTCTATCGTCGGTTTCCACTTCCTTGTGTATTCCTGGCACTTCTCCAGAAAGTCTGCTCGCGTGAGGTTGAGGATGTATCCGCCTGTACACACACACACACACGCACGCACGCACACACACGTACGCACGCACGCACACACACGTACACTAAAATTACGAATGTGGATAGATGTTAAGCAAAAGAACAAACGTACGCGCACGCACGCACACACACAAACACACGCACGCACACACACACACTCACACATACACACAAGCGCGCGCGCGCGCGCACGCACATATGAAATAAGAACAAGTATGTTTGCAATGTTTTGTGCATTCACTGAATTATGATCTGATTGCCAGAACATATATGTATTCATTGCATTGTGTTTTGATGCCTGAAATATTCAGTTCATTGATTACATGACGTTCTAATGATCTGTAATGTCATGTTCATTACCATTATTGATACTTATATGGCGCTGATCCTCGGTCAGACGCTGTCACTTACACACACAACCAGTGCCAACCTGGGTACAGCCAACAGACAGCTGCCTTGAGGCGCTCATCATTCGTTTCCTGCGTCATTCAGTCCGAAACGCGCATGGACATACATGTATGTCAGACTGGATTTTGCTTCAGAATTTTGCCACGGACAACTTTTTTGTTGTCATGAGTTCTTTTATGAGATCTAAATGCATGATACACATGGAAGCTCAGCTCATTGTCTCATCTGAATGACTAGCATACAGACCACTGTACCACTCAAGGTCAGGTGGTGGGAGGGGAAGAACATTCTGGCGAGTCTGATGTTCGAATCGCTCACTTCCCGGTCAGTAATATACTGCATTCTATTGGTGTGGAATGACTTGCTCATTCATGAATTACACCGCTTTCAAATGACAGCCATGTCTTGCTAATCATCACCTTTTAATGGACAGCATTGTTTTATGCTTTACAGCTGTACTCCAATGGCCTGTACCGTTTTATCCATCACACGGCAACCGAGTTGAACGGAAGACCCTGTTTACCTGGCTTGACCAGACGTATCATCTCAGTGAAGGCGTCAACAGAGATATGTCCAGGGCCCATCACTCCGAGAAGCACAACCATGTCGTAGGTGTCTGTAACACAACACAGTCTCTCCTTCAGTTTCATGGAAGCCGTCTGTAACACAGTCCCTCTTTCAGTTTCATGGAAGCCGTCTGTAACACAGTCTCTCCTTCAGTTTCATGGAACCCGTCTGTAACACAGTCCCTCTTTCAGTTTCATGGAAGCCGTCTGTAACACAGTCCCTCTTTCAGTTTCATGGAAGCTGTCTGTAACACAGTCCCTCTTTCAGTTTCATGGAAGCCGTCTGTAACACAGTCTCTCCTTCAGTTTCATGGAACCCGTCTGTAACACAGTCCCTCTTTCAGTTTCATGGAAGCGGTCTGTAACATAGTCCCTCTTTCAGTTTCATGGAAGCCGTCTGTAACACAGTCCCTCTTTCAGTTTCATGGAAGCGGTCTGTAACATAGTCCCTCTTTCAGTTTCATGGAAGCCGTCTGTAACAGTCTCTCAGTTTCATGGAAGCAGTCTGTAACATAGTCCCTCTTTCAGGTTCATGGAAGCTGTCTGTAACACAGTCCCTCTTTCAGTTTCATGGAACCCGTCTGTAACAGTCTCTCAGTTTCATGGAAGCTGTCTGTAACATAGTCCCTCTTTCAGTTTCATGGAAGCTGTCTGTAACACAGTCCCTCTTTCGGTTTCATGGAAGCCGTCTGTAACAGTCTCTCAGTTTCATGGAAGGTGTCTGTAACATAGTCCCTCTTTCAGTTTCATGGAAGCTGTCTGTAACACAGTCCCTCTTTCAGTTTCATGGAAGCCGTCTGTAACAGTCTCTCAGTTTCATGGAAGCTGTCTGTAACATAGTCCCTCTTTCAGTTTCATGGAAGCAGTCTGTAACACAGTCCTGTTACGGACGGTGTTTATGTTGTTGTTAGAAATATAGACAGACACTGAAAGTTATGTGTGTGTGTATTTTTGTGCGTGTTCTACGGTATTCTCTCCCTTTATCACATGCAATCTTACATCCAATCACCACAAACACTCCGTAAACAAAACAACAGACCAAGGCACTAGAAACTTCGTTATTCTTTACTCTGACAGTCTCTGGTTCATAATAATTCACAGTAATATGACAGTCTCTGGTTCATAATAATTCACAATAACATAACAGTCTGGTTCATAATAATTCACAATAATATGACAGTCTCTGGTTTATAATAATTCACAATAACATGACAGTCTCTGGTTCATAATAATTCACAATAATATGACAGTCTCTCTGATTCACAATAATTCATCACCTGTCGGTTTACTCATTTAGCTTCTTCTTGGTTAACTGATCATTTCAATTAGTATTTTGCCGACTGTACGGCACATGTCGGACCACCCGTATCCACATTGGACTGCTTTAATCATCAGTAAGGAGGGCAACACCAGACGTTCCCTCAGATCAGTCGGCCACCAGTGACATCAAACATAACCCCCCAGTGCTCTCATACGGAAGAAAAGCTGAATTGGAAACACTGACCGTTCTTCGGGATAATATACCACCACATGTCATGAACTCTGAACATTCTCTCGAAAACGCATCTCCCAAGCTCTCCCAGCAGTTAACTACAAGTCACGTCAAAATCAAGATGACGTCATCAGACAGTGACGTTCAACCTCAGCCAATGAAAATCAATTATACATACAAAACAACACAGGGTCCACTGCTTAAAGTCAAAATCAACCAAAACCCTGGAATGTTAAAAGAAGAAATACCAAATGATGCAAACGCATCCGACACAAGTCCCTCTTTCAGTTTCATGGAAGCCGTCTGTAACACAGTCTCTCTTTCAGTTTCATGGAAGCCGTCTGTAAAACAGTCCCTCTTTCAGTTTCATGGAAGCTGTCTGTAACACAGTCCCTCTTTCAGTTTCATGGAAGCGGTCTGTAATACAGTCCGTCTTTCAGTTTCTTGGAACCAGTCTGTAACACAGTCCCTCTTTCAGTTTCTTGGAAGCGGTCTGTAACACAGTCCCTCTTTCAGTTTCATGGAAGTGACCCAGAGTTGGGATCATTCCATATACACAACGCTCATCTGCGAAACAATAGAACAACAACAACAAACAGAAAATATGCACACAGAACCGACACAGCCATACCGAAGTGGATACAACAAAACATTTTCTTTCAGCGCTTTCATTTTCAAGATCCGTTGACCAGACACAATTAGAAACGAGGACCTGTGGTAAAGAGGCGGACAGGAACGAGAAAAGATTGGTTTAGAAAGATGGCGGATGGCTGAGCCGTGTCTGTGTCGAGCTCCCTGAATTTTTACGGTTTCTGACGTGTATTCTGCGGCTTACTGCTACTGTGTACTGTGAACGAAACTGTGATGGGTTTGTGAACATGTTACTGGTGTTTTGGACTTTGAACAGGTGACTTAGTTCTATGTTATTTCAATAGTTCACAATTCATTTTCAGGTCTTGCACCTGAAAGAGTGCTGCCCTTTTATTTGCCAGCTCATGATATGAATACATGATGGCGTGCTTGCCCCCCCCCCCCCACCCCCTCCGCCCCTCCCCCCCGGGACGGTTGGCCCTCGCCGCTTTGTTTGTCAGCCAAGTTCAGTCTTGCTGTGCTTGTGCCCCAGCGTTGATGCTTCTCGTTCTCTCTCTATTGACTTCTTCCACCACCACTCGTTTTTTATTCATTTTCTTCACTTTATTTATATCTCAGCTTAGTTTTGTTCAAAACTCATGTATGTTCACGTCTTCTAGTTATGATGACATCCGTCACATATTCAGTATGTACATGTGACAGGACAGGACTTTACATAAGATTTTCTTGTTGTCCTGTTCATCGATATCTGTGTTGTATTGTGACATGTTCCAAATAAAATACTGTTTAAACCAACCAGTAGAGAAACAGATCCTAAGACGAAAGTGGGGATGGACTTGGCCATACCTTGAGGAAATCGCCATCCAGCGCTACGAGCCAGGTTCTGACCTGCAACCCCCAGGGGAGAAGGAAGAGAGGACGGCCCAAGAACAGCTGGGGGTGAGACACTGAAGCAGAGCTAAAGAAGCTGGGATCCAGCTGGAGGGATGTAGAAAGGGCAGCCCAGAGTTGAGTTCGGTGCAGAAACGTCGTTGATAGTCTGTGCTCCACAGGGAGCGAAGGGCCAAAGTAAGTAAGTAAGTAACTTCATTATCACGCTAGATTATTCTCATTATTACTACAGTGGTGAAGTGGTCAGTATCGTGGACTGTCGACTGGGAGGACGCGGGTTCAATCCCTATCAGAGGCAGGACTTTTTCGGCCCGGACCTCAGTGTGCTATGGGATCAATGGGAAGACGGACCATCCACAGTCACCCACTTTAAATTCTTTTGGAGCGTGGCGCAAATTTCCTGACCAACACTGCACACACACACACACACACACACACACACACACACACACACACACATGCACACACACACAAACATTTGCACGCGTGCATACACACATACACACACAAACGTGCACGCGCGCATACACACACACACACACACGTGCCGACCTGGAAGGATGTCCAAGGGCTCAGCGGTCAAGGCCAGGTTGTACAGCTTTCTGTACACGCCCCTCTCCTCAGCTAGTCGCAGACTCCCCAGGGAAGGTTCCAGTCCGTCTATGTTTGGGAACCCCATCTGGTACAGCTGAGGAGAAAACACCAAATCAACGCAACACCTGAGACATAGGAGAAAACACGACCAGCTGACGCAACAACATCACCACAGGACCCCGTGCAGCTGAAGCCAGGCTCATCACCGAGGCGCGACGAAAGCTGTGCGGTGCGTAAGGCCCGACCAGCATCCACTGCCACGACACGACAGCACCCACTCAGCTGTGTCCCACATGTGGGCGAGCCTTCAGGGCCCGGACTGGCCTCATCAGTCACCTCCGGACCCACACTGTGACCGATCTTCCATCTGATTTTTTTTTTTTTTTTTTTTTTTTTTTAAAGCGATGGTAGGTCATCTTCAAATCAGATGGGCGAACATCATCAGGACAGATCACCCACAAAAGATTTTGAGTGACACACGAGACAGACAGACAGAGCGATGTGCCTAAAATGAAGGAGGAGGAAGATAGCAGGATGAGGAAGTATTGGGATCATTCCACCCCCACACCCCAACCCTAATTTTTTTTTTTTTTTTTTTTTTACTGGGATGGTCATCCCCGTTCGCTTGGTTTCATGATGCATGCAACTGGTTTCGGATGTTCGATTTGGCTTTTAGGGTGTTTCCTATGGACGTTGGTGTGTGTGTGTGTGTGTGTGTGTGTAAAAATCATGTGTTTATGTGAAAGTATGTATATATTATGTGCGTGTGCGTATATATATATATGTATATATATATATATATATATATATATATATATATATATATACATATATCTTTTTCATTTTATAATAACTATTATTCTTTTATTTTTCATTTTTTTAAATTGGAACCATTGTAACAGGGAAGCGCTTAGTGCAAAATGATTTGATTATACGCTGTATGAATAAACTTATTAGTACTATTATTATATCACCTGAGGTGAGCATCAATAGTAAACCCGAATGTAATGCACACAGATACAGATACATAGACACACACAGACACACATAGACAGACAGAAACACACACACACACACACACACACACAGGCCCAGACAATACTCACGCGCTGGCCGGAGTTTCCTGTGCACGTGCCGACGTCGAGAATGGTCACGTGGTCTCTGACGTCAGCTGGAAACAGCTCCTCCACTGTGCTTTGCATGACGTCCAAAGCTGGGTAACCCTTGGCCTCAATGGCCTGCATCAAATGAAAATGATGATAACGGTAAGAACAACATTATGATTGCAAAGGTAATGGTGATAGATAGTTAACTGATTCATGATGATGAAAATGAAAATTATGATTCAAAGAAAAACCAACAGCTGTCACACAACAACACCACCACCACCACTATTACCACCACCACCACCACCACTAATAATAATGATCAATCATGATCAGAATCATAATCATGATGATAATAATAATGTAGCCAAGCGCTCAGCTGGTTTAGATACTGCTTCACACAAGCTAGCAGCAGACCCCTTTTCCCCAGCTGACCTGCCGGTCTTCAACGACCCGCGCAGAATGCGTGACGCCATTCCAAATTTGAATGCAAAGCCCATTCTAAACCAACTCCCAGAACATTTATCAAATCAGTTTAAGTCTCTGCATCATTCACTGCAATATTATATTTGTTTTGCTTACACACACACTTAAATCAATTAGAAGCACAGTTGATGTTAGTTTGATGGTTTGTCAGTGTGAGGATTTCACCTGACGCTAAGATTGTCATTTTGTCTTCTCGTCACACATAATGCTACAGTCTACAATTCTACATGTGACTGCTGTTGGAAACTAAAACCACCCTATTACAGTGCTTGGATGAGAATAGATAGGCATCTAGAAATTTCAAGGCCGATTTTTATTGTCGACACTGAACGACATTCACTCCACAACAAGTGTTCCTTGACGGCTTTGGCTGAATTAAAAACTGTTTCTGACACATCATCACTTCTTATAAATACACCGTATTTAATTAAATCTCTCTTTTGTCGGATCAGTAAACTACAAGTATTACATACTGGCAGAATTGTCGCATTTCCATCTTTAAATCTATTTAATTTGTGTTTGCCTATGTTAAACTGAATTAACGCAGTTTGTAATTTTCAGCGGCAAACTCATTAAAAAAAAACAACTGATCTGTCCAGGTGACTTGAATTAAGATTATAAATTCATCTTGAATAATCAACACTTCATTTTATACTCATTAGGAAGGTGGTGTTGAGATCTTTGTTTTGCAACCGAAACCAACGTAAATCGGTTCAGGAATCATTTAGAAATCTATCGCTAAACACCTGACACTTGCATAAAACCACTGTTGGCACTGTTGAAAACCAAGATGCTTGATGAACTGACCCCAAGGATACAGAGGTTCCACATGTGCCTGATGCAGTTTTCATACAACATGATCTACACTGCAGGAAAAAAACCTGTTGACTGCAGACACGCTGTCAAGGGCTCCTGGATCTGAACCAGCTGAACAGGAAACCTTAATGGAAGACGAGACAAACGCCTTTGTTGGTGCTCTCATTGACAGCATTCCTGCAAGTGATGCAAGGCTGGAAGAGGTTAGAAAGAAGCAATGCTCTGATAAAATCTACAGTCAAGTCATGAACTTTTGCAAATTAGATCACTGGCCTGAAACAGCGAAAAAGGACGTCAATCTCCGACAATACTGGTTTGTACGCCAATATTTGACAGTTCAGCAAGGCTTGTTGCTGTTCCAGAGTCGTCTGGTGATAGCGGCTGAGCTGCAAGAAGAAATACTTCAGAGACTTCACCAAGGACATCAAGGAGTGGTGAAATGCAGGGCATTAGCTCGAAGTTGTGTGTGATGGCCAGGACTCTCAAAGAAAATCGAAGAAGTCGTTGGTACCTGTGCAACATGTGAGAAAGAAAACTTCCACCAGAACCTCTACAGCCAACCAAGACCCCAGACTAACCATGGCAGAAGATACCTATGGACTTGTTCGAACTGAATGGTCATGCATATCTCATAGTAGTTTACTATTCTCGGTGGATAGAGACTGTGCACCTGAAGCAGACTACATCAGTAGCTGTCAATGAACACTGCAAATCCATCTTGCAAGATTTGGAATTCCAGAAATAGTTCTATCCGACAACGGTCCACAGTTCAACTCGCGAGAATTCCTGAAATTCTCACAGGACTCCACCTTCACTCATCTGACTAGTAGTCCCTATCATCCACAAGGGAACGGTGAAGCAGAAAGGGCTGTTCAAACTGTGAAAAATCTCCTGAGGAAGTCTACTGACCCTTACATTGCCCTTCTTAACTACCGTACAACTCCTCTTCAAAATGGCTAAAGTCCAGCAGAACTGATGATGAGCCGAAAACTCAGAAACTGCGTGCCTACAATGCCCAGTCAACACATTCCCTTCAAACCAGAAGTTGAGAAATTCAGGATGAAGGATGAACAATTCAGGAACCGGCAGAAACATTACCATGATCTGCGACATAGAGTGAAAGAAGCCCCACAACTCTCAAATGGACAACCTGTGTGGGTGAAGACTCCAACAACCAAAGAAGCAGTTGTGGCCAAAAACGTTACACCTTGGTCTGTTGTTGTTCAGACTGAACAAGGTCCTCAGCGCAGAAATCGCACTCAACTTTGTCGAAGAAGTTGGAACCAGAAAGCAACGCAGCCAGCAATGCCGAGAGCGACAGCAATTCTTCCACAGCAAAACCTGGAGACTCGCGTTGAAATGAACAGTGAAGAGCTTGCTGAAGAAGGGACTACCCCACAACTCCATCAACCAGAGGAGAGGCCTGACAACCTGCCCTTGGAACTGAAGTGTCAAAAGACAATATACACAAAGTCAGGACGAAAAGTGAAAACGCCTCAAAGACTTGATTTGTGAAGAACAGAAGGATCAAAAGACAATGTACACAAAGTCAGGACGAAAAGTGAATTGAGTTCAATTGTTGAAGTTTAGAGATAAGTGTTTCTGCTAAACAAGTTTTAGAATAAGGTTTTAGAATTTGCCAAAGACTAATGGAAAAACAAACAATGCTTGTGGATGTTTAAAAGCAAAGTTAAATTTAATGCACGCTTTCTGCTAAGAAAGGGAGATGTAGAGTTATGTCCCTTCCTGGCGCATGCGCAGGGTTACTTAGACGAAGACAACCGTCAACAAAGACCTGGGGCGTCTGCTCTGGCTGCTCACGGACATTACAATGTGTTCTGTATTTGTTATTATAAAGCTTCAGGTTAAAAGAAAAAGAAAAAAGAAAAAAAGTCCTAACGGCAGATTCGAACCCCGCATGTTCGGGTGAGAAGAAACTGTCTTACCCATTACACTATCGTGGCTCCTTAACTGACGTTCAAAAATAAAACATTTATACATGTTTTTCTAAAGGGCGATAAATCGATTGCGGTATTCGCAATGAGAACGCTGTTTAAATCATAATAATAATAATAATAATGCTACTTATATAGCGCTGAATCTTGCGCACAGACAAATCTAAGCGCTTTCGCACCAGTCATTCTCATGCACACATAACTCTAAAACTGGAGAAACTAAAGACAAGGAAGAGGCAGGGAAGGGAGGCTATTTTGGGAAGAGGTGGGTTTTAAGGCCAGACTTGAAAGAGCTGAGTGTGGAGACTTGACCAAGCGAAAGAGGAAGTTCATTCCAATTGCAAGTTCCAGAGACAGAGGAAGAACGGCGGCCAACAGTCGAGAGTTTGAATCTGGGTATGCGTAAGTGGAGTGGATCCGAAGCTGATCGTAGTGAGCGAGATGGAGTGCAGAGGTGAAGGCAGCCACAGAGACAGGAAGGGGCTGATTTGTGAATACATTTGTAGCATAGAGTGCTGATCTTGTACTTTATTCGGTGTGAGACAGGGAGCCAGTGGAGATGTTGCAAAAGAGGAGTGATGTGCTCAGATCTTTTCTTTCTGAGGACGAGTCTGGCAGCAGAATTTTGTATGCGCTGAAGGGACTGAATGGATGAAGCAGGCAAACCAGACAATAGAGAGTTACAGTGGTCAAGGTGAGAGAGAATGAGAGAAACGACAAGTCTAGATGTTATTCTGGTGTATCTTGCGCATTAAAAAAATCTTTAAAGGCAATTAAAAATTCTTTTTAAGTCCGTGGTAAGGGAGATGTGGCTATTGCCGCAATCACACTGCAACATTTCTCTTTTATGTTCATTCTAGTTTTATAGTTTTAAAGTTAATATGAAAATTGATATGAAAATTGAGTATTATAATAACATGTAGAGACAAGTACAAGTACTTCTAAACGTCGTATGAAGTGAAAAAGACTTCATTTTGAGGAAAGTCAAGACTGGAAATTTTTACGTTTCATCAATTCAAGGGTATTAACTCTCATGGTTTATTATTTTTAATTGTGAATTCCTACTGATTCTGTGGATATTTTTATGGCAGTTTGGGGCATAATCCAGTAAGTGATGAGGCGTTCACAAATCTTTCTCTGAATAAGCATTTAATGGTCTCCTTCTCCAACTTTCCATCACATGTTATCGTGTATTGTTGATTGAATATAGGATTGAACGGGCAGGTCAACAACTTGAAACAAAATGGCGTCTAATTATATGCAAACTGCATTTACTGTTATATTTATATTTTTTGTATTCTCTAAACTTGGCACTTTGATCTGATATTCTGACACAACAAGAGCAGTCATTATTATCATTTTTTGTTCAAACAGGAACTCCTTTTGCTAAGCATGGAAGTTTTATTTATTTTGCAAACGTCTTGGTGCATATAGTAAAAAAGGGAGATTATTCTGTAATTTTTTTTTTTTTTTTTTTTTTTCTGTCCCATCATCTGCACCGTTTCAGTGGCATTACTCCCATGCCGCTCATTTAGATTCCCCCATACGCGGCCACACCCGGGTTCGTCCGTTGCAGTTCCATCGGCGGCAGTCCACAGGGAACCATCAATGTTATGTCGCCAGGAGGCCACACACCAGAGGAGACCCTGCATTGCTGCTGAGTCACTTCGGTGGTGTTCAGTGGTGCCTGTTCTGTTTTAACGTACTTAGGACACCACCTACTAAGCCCCCTGCTAACGACAATAATGGCTTAGTCGCGGAGCCAGACTGAGTGAGCGTCCCTCCCAGAGTGGAGACCGCCACCACGTCCCTCAAACAACAGCCCCCCCCATGAATCTGCCAACATTGACAGGACTCACCCAAAGCACGGAAGTGGAGGGGTATCGAAACTGAGGTCACCATGAGAGCAGGGCATGAAAGGCCACAGACTTTGAATTACTCTGTAATTAATGCTAGGGGACTTAATTTGCTTTAAACTGATCTTTCTCATCTTAAACATTGCATTTTGAAATTATACTCAATACATAAAAAGCTTGGATTTTTTTAAGTGTATCACAAGTGAGTCTTTAAGGCCTTGCCTCTCTTGTTCCTATTTTTATGCCTAATTTGGTGTCAGCTGACAAAGTATTTGCAGAGAAAATGTCAATGTTAAAGTTTACCACGGACACACAGACACAGACACAGACACACACAGACAACCGAACACCGGGTTAAAACATAGACTCACTTTGTTTACACAAGTGAGTCAATAAATATAATAAAACAAACTAAGTAGTTAACCAGTAAAACTGCAACAAAGAGCCACAGGGGCCCCTAATTAAACTCTGGACTATTTCAAACATATTGATTACTATATGAAACGTTTATAATGGAAGCAGATGGAACAGCAGGTTTTTTTTTACACGAAAGAGGTAAATATGTTTTTATCTGTTCACATTCATAGGTGATAGTGGGTGTGTATGTGTGTTGTGTGTGTGTGGGCGCGCGCGCGCATGTGTGTATGCGTGCGTGTTGGTCTGTCTGCCTGCCTGTCAGTCGGACTGAACGGAATGAATGAATTCACCTTGTCAATACATCTGTCTCTGGCCCATTTGTCATAGAAATTGACGATTTCTTCATTGGTGCGTGTTCTCCCTTGGTCCTCTTCACTCAGCAGCTTGTCCCAGAAAGCTGCGGACGATTTCTCAATGTCACTGCAACTCTCGTCCACTGACCTGTTCATCTACATGTGGCAGTGTGAGCCAAAAACAAAACAAAATAAAATAAATCATAATTAAAATAATTAATAAAATAAAATGAAATAAAATAGTCAATAAATATTAAAAAAAAGAAAAAAAAAGAAAAAGAAAAAAAAGAGATTAAATTGCGAATAATAGAAAAATAATAATAACGAGAGACAAGGCCTTCAAGACTCACTTGTGATACACTTAAAAAAAAAAAAAAAAGTCTAATTGTTAAAATGTGTTCTGTATTTGTTATTATAAAGCTTTGGGTTAAAAGAAAAAAAAAAGTCCTAACGGCAGATTCGAACCCCGCGTGTTCGGGTGAGAAGAAACTGTCTTACCCATTACACTATCGGGGCTCCTTAACTGACGTGCAAAAATGTAACATTTAAAGATGATTTTTTAAAGGGCGATAAATCGATTGCGGTATTCGCAGTGAGAACAATGTTAAATCATATTATTCTGGTGTATCTTGGGCATTCAAAAAATCTTTAAGGGCAATTAGAATTTCTTTTTAAGTCCGCGGTAAAGGAGGCGTGGCTATCGCCGCAATCACACTGCAACATTTAGCCGTTTTCTCTGGATCTAGACAGATGTACAAGTTTAGTTACACCCGGTTGACACGGTCGATTCAATTTCTCTTTTATGTTCATTCTAGTTTTATAGTGAGTATTTTGTTGAACTAATAACATGTAGAGCCAAGTACAAGTACTTCTGAACGTCGTATGAAGTGGAAAGGACTTCATTTTGAGAAAAGTCAAGACTGGAAAATTTACATTTCGTCAATTCAAGGGTATTAACTCGCATGGTTTATTATTTTTAACTGTGAATTCCGACTGATTCTGTGGATATCTTTATGGCAGTTTGGGGCATAATCCAGTAAGTGATGAGGCGTTCATAAATCTTTCTCTGAATAAATATCTAACGGTCTCCTTCTCCAACATTCCATCACATATGTTATCGTGTATTGTCGACTGAATATAGGATTGAACAGGCAGGTCAACAACTTGAAACAAAATGGCGTCGTCCACGTTCGCGAAGAATATGAGCACGCGCTTTGAATGTGTATAAATATGTGTACGCAATTGATTTGTGCCCATGACCTTCAGGGTTCAGCCAAAAGATCTATAAAGTCCGCTTGTCGTATTGATTTTAGTATTTTCCGAAAAAGACCACTTGGGCGAATGAACATAGTGAAAGCCTTGTACACTGAGAGTAAAACACACAAGCTTTTTATGTATCGAGTATAATTTCAAAATGTAATGTTTAAGATGAGAAAGATCAGTTTAAAGCAAATTAAGCCCCCTAGCATTAATTACAGATTAATTTACCTTCTTTTACTTTCTGCACCAAACACATGCAAAATAAATATAACTTCCATGCTTAGCAAAAGAAGTTCCTGTTTGAACAAAAAAAATGATAAAAATGACTGCTCTTGTTGTGTCAGAATATCAGATCAAAGTGCCAAGTTTAGAGAATAATAATAATATATATATATATATATATATATATATATAACAGTAAATTCAGTTTGCATATAATTTGGTTTCTTTTTTTAATGTTTTTTGTGCCCATCCCAGAGGTGCAATATTGTTTTAAACAAGATGACTGGAAAGAACTGAATTTTTCCTATTTTTATGCCAAATTTGGTGTCAACAGACAAAGCATTTGCAAAGAAAATGGCAATGTTAAAGTTTACCATGGACACACAGACACACACAGACAACCGAACACCGGGTTAAAACATAGACTCACTTTGTTTACACAAGTGAGTCAATAAAATAAGTATTTAATATATAAATAATAAAGCACCTTTAACTTCTCCCACAATTATTTCACAAACAAAAAAAACTACAACCAAAAAAACCTCAAATTTTCCTGTCCTCCTATTAACAAACCCCAGTCCCAAAATTTGGCAAATTCTAATCTTAACCCCTTACTAAACCCAAATTTTGCTGTTCCTAGTCCTGATCATAATCCCTCTAAAAAAAAAAAAATAAAAAAATAAAAAATAAAAAACCCGCTGCCACTGCGCCTCTGCACACAAAGAAAAACGTTACATATCAGCCAACGGCAATTTTCAGTAAAAAAAATCTAACATACATCAGAGCCACAGCAGCTTATCACAATTCTCATGATATAAAAGAGACAATCGGCTGTCACTCCTAGGTAGCGACAATTAAATCATGCCATTTAGAGCATAAACTATCTTTAAGGTAATCACAAAACACACCCTTCAAAACACTGTGGAACACACACACACACACACACACACACACACAAAACAACCTTATTCTTTTCTTTGGTAACATCTTATAAAACTTAAAATATAAGACTGTAAGAACCAGTCCCAGAGATCTCTTGGCACGTTTCAAAAATAAGATCCAAACGTGGATGTCCAAAATGGCAAATCAAACGTCAGTGTCAACCACAGTAACACCCCAGCATGCACCTGACAGTGTTATCAAAACACTAACAATATTGTTTGTAGCACCAATAGCCAACAGTGGCTCCTGTGATATCTGAACTCAGATCTATTCTTTCCTTTCTCAAATCCACGTTCCACTCCCGCGTTTTTCGTTTTATAAAACCTGGAGAAAATCTTAACCAAATCTACTCAATTTGGCGTCATCCTTTTTATAATTCTACAAACAAAATAGTATCTTTCATCTATTTCTGCCAACTATCATTTATGCATTTGTAATCATTTTATACAGAAAATTTACCTTTAACTCTCTCCATACGAACGGCGAAAGAGACGACGTTAACAGCGTTTCACCCCAATTACCATCATCAAAATATTGCAAGCGGAAGGGTCTTATACTGAAGACGTGAATGTTGACATAGAATACCACACTTCTGACGACGAAAGCTAAAGGTTGGGTCATTCAGACACCCACTGGACATTCGAGGGGTCTGTGCAGAGGAGAAGAGAGGACTGGCCGTACTGAGTGAGTTAAAACAACAGGCTAAAATACTACAGGGTACAGAACATGGCGGCTTCTTGGCGTCTTTGTAAAAACTAAAATCGGACTATTCACATCAAATTTAAAGTATAATCCATAAAATTATTCATATAACAAAAATAATCCTAAAAATAAAATTTAAATACTCATCAATACTACAAATATTCTTGGTTAATAAATTAAAAAAAACAAAACAAAAAAAACCAAAAACCATTAATAAAAAAAAAAAAAAAATCAGGATGTTGAGATTCTTACTGCACTCAATGTCTCAATGTCATCTCAGTGGGTTTTTTAGAACACATTTTCACTGTTATTTTCATTATCTAAAGCAATATCTAACAAAATTAATGGTCGATTTCCTAAATTGGAAAACACACACACACACACACACACACACACACACACACACACACACACACCAAGAATACCTATGAAGAGATAACACTTTTAGTTAACAACAATTGTCAATCCAATGGCAAGAAAAGATATAACTTTTTATGTTTTATTTTTCACTTTGTACACGTCACTTAGATATACACCAACAAATATGTTCATCCACCTACCCCCCATCCCCCCCCCCCCCCACACACACACACACACGGAGAGATTTCATACATATCACTGTAGATGAAACACACCATTTAAATATCAAACAATTGCAGAGTACCACAACAGCGACAATGCACTTGCAAGGACATTCCTACTTCTTTATTAACAAGCAAAGAAGAGGAAAATGAAGAAGAAGAAGAAAACGTGAAAGGAAAGTAAACAATAATCAAATAAAGTAATCAACAGATGGACAGAAAAAAAACAACAAACAAACAACGCCAAACATGAAAGGATAGAGCTTAGCTGGTTGCAAAACAACAAAGACTGTCTAGGTCTCTCATACCTGTAAAGCCGGTGTCGGGGCCAATTGCATTGGCGGCCTGCTTGCTGTTGTCGTTGCCGTTGCTGACGGCGTGGTGACTGGATTGTCATGCAACCTGCAGCCTCTCCCTCACACCCCTTCCTGCATACCTCCCACTGTCCCACCCCATTAGCGTGTTCTCTCTCTCTCTCTCTATCTCTCCCCCCTTCTCTCTCTCTCTGTCTCTCTTTCTTTCTCTCTCTCTCCTCTCTCTCTCCCTTTCTTAGTCTCCTCCCCCTTGCCCCCCCCCCCTCCTCCTCCCATCCACCCCCCTTTTCATTCGAATATACAGAAATGTCGATTTCTAATTAATAATAACAATCATCATCATGATAGAAATGATAATAATCCAAATAATAATAATATCATTTATTTTCAGTTTAATATCATCATCTTGGATGAACAGACTATAAATAAATAAACGAACGAATCTCTATCTCTATCTCTCTCCCTCTTTCTGTCTGTCTGTATGTCTGTCTCTCTCTCTCTGTATGTCTCCCTCTCTCTCGGTCTCTGTTTCTCTCCGTCTGTTTCTCTATCTCTCCCCGCCCCCCTCTCTCTGTATGATGACAATACCAGTTGTGTAAGAGATATTGGTTGAATGTAGTTATTATTTTAGTATTATTTAATAAAGTACAACATCAGCACTCCATGTTATAGATGCATTCACAAAACTGCCCCTTCCTATCTCTGCGGCTGCCTTCACCTCTACACTCCATCTCGCTCACTACGATCGGCCTCGGATCCACTCTGTTTACGTATACTCAGATTCAAACACTCGACTGTTGGCCGCCGTTCTTTCTCTGTTTCTGAACCTTGCGATTGGAATGAACTTCCATTTTCGCTTCGTCAAGTCTCCACACTCAGCTCTTTCAAGTCTGGCCTTAAAACCCACCTCTTCCCAAAATAGCCTCCCTTGCCTGCCCTTCCTTGTCTTTAGTTTCAACAGTTTTAGAGTTATGCATGCGTGTGAATGACTGGTGCGAAAGCGCTTTGATTTGTCTCTGCACAAGATCCAGCGCTATATAAATACCATTATTATTATTAGTAGTAGTAGTAATTGCAGCTGTCGTACGTGGATTTGACAGCTACAACAATGTGGACTGTGTGAACAATGATGAATAAAGCAGTCATCCGGTTGTCGATACTGATCTGATCTGTCTCTGTCTCTCTCTTTCTTTCCCCTCCTCTCTCTCTCTCTCTCTCTCTCACTCTACTATCCATCTGTCAGTCTCTGTGTGTGTGTGTGTGTGCGTGTGTGTGTGTGTGTGTGTGTGTGTGTGTGTGTGTGTGTGTTTTCTTTCTTTATCATATTTTGTCCTTCTGCACGATTTTTTTTAATTTTTTATAATCTTCTCTCTTTCTCCCCTTTCCATTAGATATATGTGTGCTATTGTGACTGATGTAGATTGACAAGGAGAGAATGGAAGAATGGGCCATGCCTAAAATCTTAATCCTTGAATAAAAAAACCAACCTCTCTCTCTCTCTCTCTCTCTCTCTCTCAACATTCCCTCTGCGCTAAAATCAGCAAAAATAACCCCACTGCCAAAGTCAAACGATATCACAGATCTCAGCATCTTAAGACCGATATCCCAACTATCGGTAGTGTCCAAGCCTCTCGAAAAGCACACCTATAAGCACCTTATGAAACATGTGGAGCAAAATAGCCTTTTTCATCCCCTTCAGTCTGGCTTCCGCTGTTATCACTCCTGTCACACAGCCTTAATCCGGCTTTGTGACACGTGGTTATCTGCAGTCAACCAAAACAAGATCACTGAAACATTTTTTTCTAGATTTAAAGAAGGCTTTTGATCTTGTGGATCACGGAATACTGATTAAAAAAAAAATTAAAAAAACAAAAACAACCCTGACTGATTATACTCAAAACCAGTCAACTGTTTCCTTTTACCGGTCTTTTCTGGAAAACAGACCACAGCGTGAAGGCTTGTATTCTTCAGAAACAATTAGCCCGCAATTTGTTTTTACTCAATAAATGTAGATATTACGTCGATGTTCCAACCAGAAAATTATTCTTCGGGGCACATTGTCTTTCTCAATCAATTATGCATATACAGTCTGGAGCAATGCCAGTCACAACCAGCTAAAAAAAATAACTCATTGCATTGACGAGCAGCTAAACTTATTTTGCCAGACCACTCCCTATCAACAGATGAAAAATTAACAAAACTGGAAATATTACCACTGTACAAGCAATGCGATTACAATAAAATGGTCCTCATGTTCAAAGTACACAAAAACATATCACCACAATACCTCAGTGACCTTGTTCAACGGGCATCAGAGCGTTACGATTCAGATAATTATATTCTGCCTCGTGTGCGCATCGATTTGTACAAATCTAGCTTTGCGTTTTTTTGGACCATTTGTTTGGAACTTTCTTCCTTCGTTCATTAAGACATGCGATTCATTAAGTTCCTTCAAATTACGCATTTTACCAGCTGAAAAAGACAAAATCATGCTTTTTGTGAAATTTGCATCTGTACCTTTACATGCAGTGGGTTTATTTTTTCTACCTTTGTGCTTTAATGTTTTACTTGTTCGCCTGTTGATTGGATGTTATTACCTGTAACATCTGCATCAGCAAATGAATCGCTTCTGTATATGTACAATGGTACAGTTGTGTTTCTATGTTCTCTTTATGTTCCCTATTTCTTTCTCACTTCGGTCACGTTTCTGTATGTGCATAAGTGTGTGTGTGTGTGTGCGTGTGTGCGTCTCTCTCTCTCTCTCTCTCTCTCTCTCTGTGTTGGGTGGAGAGAGTGTGTGCATGTGTACGTGGAGGTGGGGGTTGGTCGGTGTGAATGTGTGAATGCGTTCGTTTTATTACGTTTATTACTTTTTACAATGTTGGTGATGATGATGATGATGATCATTCATAGTAGTAGCAGTAGATGTAGCAGTGTTAAAAAATATTATTGTTGTGTCGTTATCGTTAATGTTGTTATTGTTGTCACAAGGACAGATTGGAAGACTAGGCGATGCCTAAAATCTTTACCCTTGAGTAATAAAGTTTTTTAGTCTTTGAATCTCTCTCTCTCTCTCTCTCTCTCTCTCTCTCTCTCTCTGTGTGTGTGTGTGTGTGTGTGTGTGTGTGTGTGTGTTTATGTGTGTCTGTATATGTGTGACTGCTTGATTGTGTATGTGTGTGTGTGCGTGTGTGTGTGTGTGTGTGTGCGTGCGTGCGTGCATGAGAGGGAAAGAGACACAGAGAGAGAGAGAGAGAGAGAGAGAAAGCATGTGTGTGTGTGTGTGTGTGTGTGTGTTCAGCAAGAGCTGTGTGTGTGATGTGGACGCCAGTGCCTTTCAAAGACAGCTCAGGTATCACAGATGTGACATGTTGTTTGTTTCCTTTGTTTTTCTCTTTTAGCTAAATGGATAAGTTTTCAATAAAATGAAAATGATCAGCCTTTACTCTCTCTCTCTCTCTCTCTCTCTCTCTCTCTCTCTGTGTGTGTGTGTGTGTGTGTGTGTGTGTGTGTGTGTGTGTGTGTGTGTGTGTGTGTGTGTGAGCAGCGAACACAACAACCCAGGCAAAACTGGATCAGGTCACGAAGAGTTTGCAGGTCCCGTTGCTTGGGTGTCAGTGTGCTGTGTGTTGTGAATACGTTTTTCTTTTCTTATTTTGGACAGTTTGACACGTTCTCCAAATAGCATGTTCTTTTCATCTTGTTTTATGAACCAGAATGTACAATCGACATCACTATTTGAACTGACTGAATATTCTAGTACAATATCATCTGATTCATATAATATCACATCTGTACTAACAGGTCTATTGGAAACTACCTTTCGAAATGCTACATTTCTGTGTTTATCTCTCAAACACCTTTCATTGTGTCGATCTGTCAGTTAAGGTCGCCACGTAATTCTTCACAACGCCAACATCGAACCCAGCCACTGTACTGTCAATTACTGACTTATTGTCATGTTATACTGCTGAAGAGACCGAGAGGTGTCGCAATCCGATGGTGAAAAAAGAGCCACTTTGTCTGGGACAGGTGACGGGCGCAATAGCCGAGTGGTTAAAGCGTTGGACTGTCAATCTGAGGGTCCCGGGTTCGAATCACGGTGACGGCGCCTGGTGGGTAAAGGGTGGAGATTTTTACGATCTCCCAGGTCAACATATATGCAGACCTGCTAGTGCCTGAACCCCCTTCGTGTGTATATGCAAGCAGAAGATCAAATACGCACGTTAAAGATCCTGTAATCCATGTCAGCGTTCGGTGGGTTATGGAAACAAGAATATACCCAGCATGCACACCCCCGAAAACGGAGTATGGCTGCCTACATGGCGGGGTAAAAACGGTTACACACGTAAAAGCCCACTCGTGTGCATATGAGTGAACGCAGAAGAAGAAGAAGAAGTCTGGGACAGGTGGTGACACACCTGTTGGCTCGTCCTTCTGGTCCGTGCACACCGTCAGAATATGTTGTGTGTCTGTCTGTCACGTCAACTTGTTTGGAATGGTCGTCAGAAAAAGACTGTCCCTTCAAACCACACCCAGCTCTAGCTACAGCACCCGCCTGTCTTTCTTTCTGCTGCCTGGATCTTTCCTGGTCTGTTCCCATCTGACTGGGTGGTTTCTTCCTGAAGTACTGCACGCACGTGCGTGCTGCGGTTCAAGACGGGGTCCACCATTGTTGTTGACATCTCAGTGTCAACTAGCGTCAGTCGCAAAACGACCACTGTGCTGTCGCCGTCACCCACCACTTTGCAACTTGTCAATGCATTGTCTGTCAGCGGTGCAGACAGGCTTTTCTTCACAGTCGCTGGAAGCCCAGTAACTGGTATTCTGAAAGAAAGTTGACGATTTTTTTTACAGCTCTCGCGCTACGTCACGTGAGCAAGAGAGAGAGAGAGATTTTAAGATTAACAACTTGATTGCTGAACTTTGGTGTTCGTATTGACTGCGTTTCCTGTCGTTTGTTCTACATTCCGGTAATAATTGATTCTGCCGAATGTGTGTGTGTGTGTGTGTGTGTGTGTGTGTGTGTGTGTGTGGTAGAGAGAGAGAGAGAGAGAGAGAGAGAGAGAGAGTTCGTTGTTGTTTTTATTTTTCAGGTTCCAGGGGATCAGGTGTGAATGTGAAATAAATGAAATGTTCAAAAGAAAATAGCCAGTGACGTTTCTCTTTAATAATGCTTTTATACTGATCACACACACACACACACACACACACACACACACACACACACACATGCCCGCATGTATCAGCCTGTATGCACGCATGCCCGCACACACACACACAACAACAATAACACACACATAAAATGACAATAAGAACAACATCCTATGTGATGTTTTGCGCACTCATTAGATTATGTTCTTTATTGCCTGAATTTTTTTTTTACTTTCGTGTATATTTACACACACCATGAGTCTTTGTTTCAGCTTCAAAATAGGGAAACGGTCAGTTCTTTCCACACATTATAATCATAATCAAATATATTTCCATAGGTTACTGTTGATTTTGTTTCCTTATTCACAAATCATCAGACAGACTGACTCACTGTTCAATAGCTGTCATTTCTTTATATATATATATATATATTTTTTTTTTTTTTTTTTTTTTAATATAATTTTTTTTATAGCTCAACTAGAAATTTCTTCTGCTTTGTCTGGAAGATGCATTGGTGCATATATCTGCGAGGAGTTGCAAAAATATGTCAAGCAATGGGGCATCATCAAAAAAAGAATAGCTATCACAACTAAAACATTAGGTTTTAAGATATGTCTCGTCACATAGAAAGGCTATTGTGTTTTACTTTCAGTGTGTCTTTCATACCCTCTATATACTCGCTATTTTACTGAAATGGTCGTTTTGTCAACAAACAACATATATAGTTTGTCGACGTCAGTGGACTGTTGAATACTAATGAGCAACAGCTAATAATCCATGTTTTTTTTTGTGTGAAACCCTCGGTTGAAAGTGCAAAGGACGGCAACCACCTTTTTTTTTCTTTCTTCTTTTTTTTTTTTTTTTTTTTGGCGTGTATGTGCACGTGTGTGTGTATTTTTTTTTTTCAAGGTTTGTTTGTTGTTGTTGTTTGTTTTTTGTTTTGTTTTTTTAGGGGGCAGGGGGTGGGGGGGGGGGGGGGGGGGAGGGGGATGAGGGGCGTGGGGAGGGGGGCGTTGTCACTGATCAGATGGACCGACTCATTTCCACGAAACCAGCATGCGCAGCGGACACTTTTGTTACAGTGAGTGTTCTGAAAGAGCTGCCCCTTCTGTAGTGGGAAGTTCTATATTTGTCACAAAGCATCACTGCTCTGTTCCTGAGTATATGATTGACCTTTTATGTTGATTGAACCCACGTTTGTCATCGTTGGCACAGTTATTCGCTAACATGTTCTCATGAATTGTTATTGTTGTAAACTTATAACCTATTTAGTTAGGGTGTTTTTTTTTTCTGTGGGTATAAACTGACAAGCATGTTATTTCCAGCTTCATTTTGTTTTGTGTCGTTTTTGCCTGTCATTCTATGGAGGATTTTTTTTTCTTTTCTTTTTGTGTGCACAAAATGCCTGAATAGGTATCTGCAATAAAAATAGAGAATCAGAATTATTATTTTTCCGCATACTGATGTGCAGACCTGGTAGTGCCTGAACCCCCTTCGTGTGTATACGCAAGCAGAAGATCAAACACGCACGTTAAAGATCCTGTAATCCATGTCAGCTTTCGGTTGGTCATGAAAACAAGAACATACCCAGCATGCACACCCCCGAAAACGGAGTATGGCTGCCAACATGGCAGGGTAAAAACGGTCATACACGTGAAAACTCACTCGTGTACATACGAGTGAACGTGGGAGTTGCAGCCTACAATCACATTAGAAAAATAAGACTTTCTTTCACAAAAGTATTTAATTTCTGTATCTCTTACAATTTTTGTTTTAGAATTTTATCATTACCCCTGTATCTTCAAACTTCCACGGCAAGGGGAGAGCACTTTATATATATATATATTTTTTTTTATCACAACAGATTTCTCTGTGTGAAATTCGGGCTGCTCTCCCCATGGAGAGCGCGTCGCTACACTACAGCGCCACCCTTTTTTCCCCCCTGTGTGCAGTTTTATTTGTTTTTCCTATCAAAGTTGATTTTTTTAACAGAATTTTGCCAGGGACAGCCCTTTTGTTGTCGTGGGTTCTTTTACGTACAGTAAGTGCATGCTGCACACGGAACCTCGGTCCAGACCACCACTCAGGGTCTAGTTGAGGGGGAGAAAATATCGGCGGCTGAGCCGTGATTCGAACCAGCACGCTCAGATTCTCTCGCTTCCTAAGCGGACGCGTTACCTCTAGGCCATTACTCCATATATATCTATATTGGTTTTTATTTGGGGGGTGGGGGGTGGGAGGGGATATATACAATCTGTGTTGGTTTTTATTGGGGGTGGGGGGGGGGGGGTGGGGGGGGGGAGTGGGGGACGGGGTTGTTGTTTTTTTATAGTTTATTTTACAAAATATTAAGCATGCATGAAAGAGCATTTAATTGTGTGTGTGTTTGTGTGGTACCTATGGCAGGGCCAGTGAGTTTTGTTCACACAACACAACCACACTCACATAAAAAAGACACAGAGAAAACAGTTAAGAATGCTATCAATTTAATATGAAAGCAAGCAAGTTGTAAAAATCAAGCAGTGAATAGAGTATCAAAGAAGTGATCAATAATGATGTTGCTAGCTCATACTAATGTATAATATGTTGATTTTTTAATGTATGCAGTTCATCTGAGAGCACAGGTGAAGCAAGCCCAATGATAATGGAAACCATACCAAAATCAATCATACACACCATTAAATTCTATCAAAGACTTGCTTACCAGCTAATATTTTACTTTTAAAAACACTTACACTGACAGATTCTTCAAACTATAAGAACTTATAAAAGTCAAGTATCCCAAGAAGAATCTTCAAACAATATATGGACAATGAAAACCAAGTCTCTAAACAAGAAACAATCTGCTTTTTGTGATTATTTTCTACTAGATGACAAAGGCATAATATATACAATGATAAGTGAAGAGTAACACATGATTTTGTTCATTCATATCAGCTATAAGCATTGTCACTGCAAGTGTTCTAAAAATGTGTCAAAAGTAAATCTAAACACAAAAAAACCCACAAAACACACACATATATATCACATTCAGATTCAGATATAAACATAATAAAACAGAAATCACATTCAGAGTCAGATATACACATAATAAAACAGACATCCTTTAATGAAAACACTGAGCACAAAATGTTGCTATGAACTTTTTTTTTTTTTTTTTTTTAAACTTTAAACAAGTAACAGAAAAAAATAAACACATGTATATTTCCATGATAAAAAAAACAAACAAACAAGAACTCTTTCTTCTCTCTCTCCTCTGGGAGAAGGAACTCTGTCCACACTCACACAAATTTCTTTTATTGACCCCCAAGACTAGCTCCACTTTCTGACATCACTCAAATTCCATTAGGCAGGTTTAGGGGTCATAACCTCTCCCTTCTTATGACACATCTTCAAATGTTATCTTTCCATTGCATTAAAACAGAGTTTAAGAACATACCTTACACGCTAACATCTAGAATTGAATTAAAGGGAAACAACATTAAAAAAAGTATCATTTGATCACTGGGGGTGGGGGAGGCGGGGTGAGGATACCAGGGTGCAAGAGGGTACCCATGTGCCAAGGGCAGTAACTCTGAATGTGTCCCAATGTTTTTCTTGGGAACATGTAAAAGTAGAAATGAGTTCAGCAGACACTGAAGAACATTTCAAGACAAGTCAACATCATTCTGTTTTAATGTAGTAGAAAGATAACATAGACAGTTGACAATACACTTTTGTCACATGCATCAGTGCACGCCATACTGTACAGGTCAATGTTCAAGACATTTCTGAATTAAGCATGTGAGCGTAAGTTCGAGATGTGACATAATGTATGAAGTGACGAAATAAGTTATTACCTCATGATGACTACTCTTTAGTCTTAGCACCCACACATTTTTTTCAAGAATGCCTGGCCATTGCATTCTGAACCACAAGGTGTACAACATGATAGGGTCTCCTCTGACAAATAGTTTGAGAGGATGACAAAGACAGAGAAAGATTCACAAACTTTCAGTGTTTGGGACTCGCATCCCAAAAACACTGATGTACGCAAACACATGGCTTGCATCAGGACCGAAGGAAGATACCTTGAGAAATTGGACAGTCTGCTTGCCTGTGTGTGTTTTCAGGATGCCACATCTCAGAACTTAGTGCTGTACAATTGGCGATGCACCTTTATCATATGCAACAATGCATGTCATACTGTACAATGGACAATACCCTTTCTTTGTTTACATCCCTGGTCATACTGTGCAATGGACAATACCCTTTGTTTGTTTACATCCCTGCAATTCAAACAAAGGGTATCTTTCCTAAAAAATAACAAACAAAAATCAAACAAGCCATAATGGAGAAAAAAGAAGATATTACTGCTTTCATTGTTGCTTAATGTCAAACCCACTGCACAGTCTAAACTGAATTCTAAACACAATACATTCTGTGCGTGTATTTCTGTTACGACTTCTCCCAAGTAACTGAAATTCCAATCCACACAACCCAGGTTTTACCTAGGTGCATTTCTGGCTTTGTTCATCTGTATTTTTCCTGCATGCAAGCTAATGGGCGGCATCACAAAGCATGCCTTTCTTCACTGCGTTGCTCTAAAATCATTTCAGAGCATTCCTTTCTTCAAATCACAGAATTCCTCTAAATTCACCAAAGCATTCCTTTCTCCAAATCACTGCATTCCTCTAAATTCACCAAAGCATTCCTTTCTCCAAATCTTTGCATTCCTCTAAATTCACCAAAGCATTCCTTTCTTCAAATCACTGCATTCCTCTAAATTCACCAAAGCATTCCTTTCTCCAAATCACTGCATTCCTTTAAATTCACCAAAGCATTCCTTTCTTCAAATCATTGCATTCCTCTAAATTCACCAAAGCATTCCTTTCCTCACTGCATTCTTCCCAATTCATCAAAGAGCATTCATTTCTTCATATCATAACAGTCCTCTAAATTCATCACAGATCATTCCTTTCTTCACAGCACTGCTCTAAATTCAATTCAAAGTATTATTCCTCATATCACAGCAATCCTCTAAATTCATCACAGAGCATTATTTCTTGACTCAAAGCATTCATCACATAGCATTCCTCTTCTCACATCGCAGCATTCCTCTCAATTCACCAAGACCATTCTTTTCCTCACAACATTCCTCTCAATTCATCACAGACCATTCTTTTCCTGACAACGTTCCTCTAAATCCATCACAGATCATTTCTTTCATCTTGGCATTTTTGAGGACTATTACTAATGAGCCTATACTGTACACCATTTTGTTTTTGTGTACTAATGTGAGTGAATTCAATCAGGACTTACGTCAAGCATCCCTGGTCAGGCATCATTCGATAACAACGGATACTACTGTTGCAAGGTTCTTTGCTGGCTGACCTATATTCAATGAACAAAGTATGAACCATATTGTTCTTTTGAGATTTGTACATATCATTTTTTCATATTCAAATATTCTTTCACTTCTTTATTTGTTTTTTGTTGTTGTTGTTTTTCTCAAGGCCTAAGCGTGTTGGGTTACGCTGCTGGTCAAGCATCTGCTCAGCAGATGTGGTGTAGCATATATGGATTTGCCCGAAGGCAGTGACGCCACCTTGAGCTACTGATACTGATCACTATATCTCTCTTCTGATCACAGGCTATTTTCATTTTGTTTACATGGATTACACACACACACACACATATATATATATATATATACTTTTTTTTTCTTGTTGTGATGATGATAAAAAAACCAAAACAACCAGTGTGTCTTCAAAACATGGAAAGCACAACAAACACACCCTTAACTTGGAATGCTCAAGTCAAAACACGGAAAGCGCAACAAACACACCCTTAACTTGGAATGCTCAAGTCAAAACATGGAAAGCACAACAAACACACCCTTAACTTGGAAAGCTCAAGTCCTGAAGAAGTGAGGGGAAAGGCACATATTAATAATATATCACACATGCTGACTGGTAATCAACAACAAGAATAAATGATTTCTTCTTTTCGTTAGAAAAATATCATCATGATATAGAATCTCTGCTTTGATTCATGCAAACTGGTCATGTAAATATCAATATCTGCAACATTTTAAAGGTTGAATAAGAAAAGAAATATCTGTCTATCTGTCTGTCTTTTGTGAAGGATTATGACTCTCACATTAGGAGCCAAACTGCACTGGCTCTTAGTGCGGCAGCCTTGGGTGCTGGTTGGCTTTTGGGAACCATCCCAACGCTAACTGTCCAAAAATCTTATTGGCCAAGAGAGTGGGGATGCAACTTGGGGAAGACACTCTGCACTATAATCAAATTCTGGTCCAAATAGCCAGGACAGCAGTTGCCTCCTCTACAAATATATATATATATATATATATATATATATACACACACACACACATACACACACAATGTATTTGTTTATCTATATCAAATAATAATGAAAATACCTGCATGAAAAAAAGTCAACAAAACGCAAGGCATATCATAAACGCCATGAGCTTTCTTCAACAAGACCAGAGAAATGAGAAACAACGCGTATTCTTGAGAATTTGGTCCCCCCCTTTTCTTTGAATGGAAAAACAATTAAAACTGTATGCTTGCATGGGACTTTGGGTTGAAATTTCCCACAACAAAAACACAGCAATAGTAGAAACTGTAGTAGTAGTACTAGTCGTAACAAAAAAACAAACAAACAAAAAACAACAACAACAACAACAAAAAAACCCAGCAAAGATTGGAGGCCGTTCTCATGTCATGTATTATCTCCCTTGACTTGCTGATCCACAGCAAAAAGTAGCTGGCTTCTTTTCTTTTCTTCTTTTTGGGATTGGGGGTTGAAGGGTAGGGTTTAAAAAAAAAAAATCTTAACAAAAATTTTTAAAAAATTTTTTTTAACAAACTTTGTTATAATATGGCACATCTTTATATGGAAAAATTCACCAAGTACACTGTAAAAATCATGGCACATCTTTATATGAAAAAAATCACCAAGTATACTGTAAAAATCAATCTCGGCAGTTAGTCAAAAGTAAGAAATAAATGAAATGAAGAATGTTCAGAGCAAACATACGATTCTGATAAGGATTCTAAGAACAATATATATTTCATTTTTATCCTCTCCAAACTACAAAGTAAGCACTAACAACAAAATGTACAAACACACTACATATACAAACTAATAACCCTAGCTTACTAATACATGTTCATGAGCAGTTAACAACAATGTAAATATACCCAAACAATACAGTAACAAAGATGAAATAACTGGTTAAATAAAAAAACAAAATGTAAAAACAAACAAAAAAAACAACAAAAAACAAACAAACAAAACCCAAAAAACAAACACACACACACACACACACAAAAGGTAGAAAATAAAATTGAAAAAAAATCAATAGAATTTGCTCCAGTCCATAACCAAGCAAAAAGCTCAATGATAGCAACAATAAAAAGAAAGTTCTGAAACAACAGCAACACACTTAAAAAACAAAACAAAAACAAAAAACCAGAATGTCTTGAGCGATTGTAAGCATTTGGGAATGTACAATATCTTAAAGTAAGCATGCAAGGGGGTTTGGGGATGATGGGGTAAGTAAATCTTCAGGTGGGGAGGAAAGAATAAGATGGAAAATGGCTCAAAAAAAAAAGAAAAAAAAAAAAAAAAGAAGAAAAAAAGAAAAAGAAAAAAAGATGGAAAATGGTTCATGTAAATGGGAGAGGACTGAGTGGAGGAAGATGGGGAAGGGGAGGGTAGTGCATGTATGCCATACTTGGAGATGGACAGTGGCCATGCATCAGTGGTTTCAGCATGTATTGTATCCATCACATCCTCCTGCAGCAATGGTTGCAATCAGCGATGCCATTGCCCGCCATTACCCCCTCCTGCTGTAACATCCACACACGGTATTCCGGGGCCTTTCCAGCCGGAAACCCAGTGCTAAATGGTGGTAAGCTGGAAAAGTGAAGGACTCAAACTCCTTTCCACACTCAAGGCATCGCTTCCTCCCTCCGTTCTGGTCGAGGTGGTGTGTCCAGAACTGTTTGCAGAATACGCAGGAAGAACACAGGACACAGTGACCACAGTCCTGCAGGACTTCCTTCTCCCTGGCTCTGCAGTGTAGGCACCTTGTACCTGGAAAGCAGTGTTGCAATCTTCACTTCTGATCCCGACATGTCAGAAGAGGCTTGCTAGCAGAAAGTTTCTTACTGGACTCTGCAAGTTCAAATTTCTCAGGTTTTCCAAACGATAATAATGATGGATTTATCTTTTCCTATTGGACTCCGCAAGTTCAAATTTCTTAGGTTTTCCAAACGATTATAATAATGAATCTTTCTTTTCCTATTGTACTGTGCGAGTTCAGGTTTTCTGAGCGATTATAACGACACATCTACTTTGTAGGTGATGGAGTATGTTTTGCTGTTTCTACTCTTTGTTTTATATTACTGCAAATGTTATTGTGTTGAAAGTTCATGACAATGTCAGTTTAGTTCAGCCATGTTTGCACACAAAAATATATTGACACCTATACATTTACTTCTTCATTCACACACATGTAGTGCGCACGTGCGCATGCACACACACAAACACACACACACTACTTCACAGGTAAACACTTAATGCTTTTAAAATAAAATAAAAAACGTCACATGCAACTGTGGAGGACAAATGTCAAATACACATTAGCTTTTTGAATGTGCGGCCTTAAAGCCCTTTCTACCCAGATTTTTGGAAAAAAAAGTTTAAAGATGTTGATAATTTTGTACTGCCATTAAAAACTTCTGAAAGTTTGTTTCGCAGTCCAGTTAAACATTATGATTTAAGTGGAGGACTGCTGCAGCTGTTGAGAAGAGGCAGGCTAGAAAGTCAGGGGCAATAGATTGGACTATTCAGCCATCTGCGCACTCACAGATAGATTCATGAGCATCCTTCCCCCCACCCCACCACCACCCTCCCCCCATCCCCCATCTGGATGACAACGATGGTCATCATCGATCTCGATGGACACACCACCATGATTTAAGTTCACAGTTTATTTTGTACTAGGTTCTTGCTCCTTTGCATATGGACCCCCCCCCCCCCCCAACCCCCCCCCCCTAAAATCACATTATGTGGACAGAAGAACACAAGCACATGCACACACACAAATTTATACTTATTTCAGACCTGAAAAAACAATATATATATAATCTTTCTACAGGGAAGGGGAGGTGGAGGAGGGGGAAGACATACAGTCTATTCAAACATGCTTGCCTTCTTCAGTGACAGGCGGTGATCCTGACAACCAAACTCCTTCTTTGCTGTACTCAAATTCTGCCATCAATGGACTGGCTGTCTCAGATGCTGGCATGGGTCGATCTGAATCTCCCTCAGATTCTGACACCTGGACAGGCGCCATGTTCTCTTGTGCAAGACCATGCTCACTCCATACGTACTGTGGCTTGGGCAGTGGTCTGTGTGGGTGCACGTTCATTGCTTCCTCAGTCTCTGCTGAACTTTCCGGGACATGTCGCCTGAGTAGGTGTGGGTCAATGGAAAGCTGGGGAATTGATGTACATATGCATGAGTCAGTTTCTGAGAAAAAAAAAAAAAAAAAAAGTGACGGCAGTGTGGATAAAACTACAAGCATTTTGCAGGACCATGCACAATGTATGAATTGTAAAAACACAGGATTGAAGTCAGTGTTCAATAACAATGTTTGGAAACTTAGTACTCGCAAGTGTACATGTGTCTTTCTATGTATTGAACTGAAACCAAATCGTTATATACGACACCAAATTTTAAGTCAACGTTATATACGACACCAAATTTTAAGTCAACATTATAGTTTGATGCATGTGTTTGTAGTGCTTTGCGTATCCAGATGAACGAAGGGAAATAACTCCGGCTGATCCCTGTTTGGTGGAATAAACGTGGCTTGCACAGAAGCACTCTGTGTGGGCTCCATTTGTCCCTCTACATGATATTAAAAACATGTTTGCAATTTACCTTTACTTTTAGGTTATGAAAAAAGAGCAGAGCTCTTGTTTAATAAAGTAATGTTGAAAGTTTTCTTGGGTGTGTGTGTGTGTGTGTGTGTGTGTTTGCTGTTTAATTCAGTAATTGTCAGGTTGTGTTTTTGCTGCATCTGACTTATTTTCTCTTTGTGAGAAAATAAAGTTATCTCATCTTTGACAAAAGTCATTCCAATCTTGTACTAATACATTAGACCAGATTGGAAGAAGATAGGGTAGCTGTAAAAACTCACCTGTTCATTATTTGGAGCATTTACAAATGGAGTGAACCAAAAATTTAAGATACCAGGCGTTTGGCTCACAAACGATTTTTTAAAATGTGCACAGTTAAACTACACAGAAAAGCAGACAAACATTCTACATTTATTCACGATTTGGGTAAGGAGACAATTAACACCAATAGATAGGGTGGCAATATCAAAATCACTCATTTTGTCAAAACTAATACATTTATGGCTGCTTCTCCCCAACTCTCCTCTCACACCTTTTTCCAAATGTTGCAGAATGTGTGTTACCAATCTGTATGGAATAATAAAAAAGATAAGATTAGCCGAGAAACAGCGCATGAGACTATAAAAAAAAGAGGACTAGTTTAGAGAATAAAAAAAAATTAAAAAATAACAGTAAATTCAGTTTGCATATAATCTGGCTTCTTTTTTATTTTTTTGGTGCCCATCCCAGAGGTGAAATATTGTTTTAAACAAGATGACTGGAAAGAACTGAATTTTTCCTATTTTTATGCCAAATTTGGTGTCAACTGACAAAGTATTTGCAGAGAAAATGTCAATGTTAAAGTTTACCATGGACACACACACACACACACACACATACACACAGACAACTGAACACCGGGTTAAAACACAGACTCACTTTGTTTACACAAGTGAGTCAATGATTATATAACTCTTTATTTCATGTAATTGGTTTTTGGCCTGTGTACATTTGTTCGTCCTTTCACATCTGTGAGACTGCATATTTGTTGTTGCGTGTGTGTGTGTGTGTGTGTGTGTGTGTGTGTGTGTTAGAGAGAGACACGCACAAAGAAAGAATGAGAGAGATAGAGAGGTGAAACTGAAAAGACTCACTGAGACAGAATGTCTGTCAGACTGGCTGGCTGAAATCGCCAACACTCACCTCAGTTTCTTTGTCTTGCTTGCGCTGCGTGTTTTCAGCTCTCTGTTGTTGGAAGGTGGCGATGTGAGTACAGGCAGGGAACCACCGTGCATGCTCTTCCAAAGGGTCGTCTTGACTCTCCCAATCCTGGAGACCCTCACCACAGCAAAACCATCTCACCAGATCTGCAGGACCTGTGCAGACATCCAAACCCTAAAGATCTAGATGTCATGTTGTCTTATACAGCAGGCAGGATAAGCTCGCAACAATGTATGTCTACATAGTGTGCATAGTTATGCACACTCAGACACACACGTGTGTAACGTGTGTGTGTGTGTGTTCGCAAGAGAATTTAACTCCTGTATGTTTCTGTTGAAGCCTTGCATTTACCCTAAAATAAAATTCCCTTGTGACAAAATAATCAAAAGTTTACCAGATGTGTGTGCATGTGTACTGAACACCTGACGATTCAAAGCAATGACCTGGCTTGATTCTGAAAACATCTGGCTAAAATTGTGAACAGATTTCAGTAAACATACTATATTACTAATGTGGCAGTGTGAACCAAAAATAAATAAATAAATAATGAAATAAAATGAAATAAAATATAAATAAATAATAAAATAAAATAAATTAAATGAAATGAAATAAAATAAGTCAATAAATATAACAAATAGAAAAGAGATTAAATTGCATAAAAAGAAAAAAAAAAGAAAAAAGAAGAAGAAGAAAATAAGTATTTAATATATAAATAAATAAAGCCCAGGGGTTATTTCCGTTAGAAAATAAATGAAGGCTTAGCTGCTCACATTAAATTTTATTTAAAAGTATTTGCAGAGAAAATGGCAATGTTAAAGTTTACCATGGACACACAGACACACACAGACAACTGAACACCGGGTTAAAACATAGACTCACTTTGTTTACACAAGTGAGTCAATAAAATAAGTATTTAACATATAAATAAATAAAGCCCAGGGGTTATTTCCCTTAGAAAACAAATGAAGGCTTAGCTGCTCACATTAAATTTATAATTTGCAGGATCCCACCACACCCACAACACACTCACCTGACTACGAGTAATACAGAACAACACACGGATACGACAAACAACAATATCAACACCCAGTCATACAGTCTAATCAGGACACAATAAAAAATTTACAAAACAAATATACAGCCTCACTAACAATACACAGATTATAACAGAGACTGCTTTATCATATTCAAACAACCATTTATTAATCAAGGAGTATTTTAGAAGGGGCTTATGGGGTGGACAATGTGTCAAAAAATCAAAAAAACGCAAGAACACACAACCATGCATCTCTAACTTCTCCCACAATTATTTCACAAACAAAAACTACAACCAAAAAAACCTATAAATTTTCCTGTCCTCCTATTAACAACAAAACCCGGTCCCAAAATTTGGCAAATCCTAATCTTAACCCCTTACTAAACCCAAATTTTGCTGTTCCTACTCCTAATCCAAATCCCTCTAAAAACAACAACAAAAAAACCAAAAAAAAACAACAAAAAAAACCGCTGCTGCCGCGCCTCTGCACACAAAACAAGCAGCCAACGGCAATTTTCAATAAAACAATCTAACATACATCAGAGCCACAGCAGCTTATCTCAATACTCATTATATAAAAGAGACAATCAATTGTCACTCCTAGGTAGTGACAATTAAATCATGCCATTTAGAGAATAAACTATCTTTAAGGTAATCACAAAACACACCCTTCAAAACACTGTGGAACACACACACACACACACAAAACCCTTATTCTTTTCTTTGGTAACATCTTATAAAACTTAAAATATAAGACTGCAAGAAACAGTCCCAGAGATCTCTTGGCACATTTCAAAAATAAGATCCACACGTGGATGCCCAAAATGGCAAATCAAACATCAGTGTCAACCACAGTAACACCCCAGCATGCACCTGACAGTGTTATTAAAACACTAACAATATTGTTTGTAGCACCAACAGACAACAGTGGCTCCTGTGATATCTGAACTCAGATCTATTCTCTTCTTTCTCAAATCCACTTTCCACTCCCGCGTTTTTCGTTTTATAAAACCTGGAGAAAATCTTAACCAGATCTACTCAATTTGGCATCATCTTTTTTATAATTCTACAGACAAACAAAATAGTATCTTTCATCTATTTCTACCAACTAACATTTATGCATCTGTAATCATTTTATACAGAAAATTTACCTTTATAACAACAGGCTAAACTACTACAGGGTGCTGAACATGGCGGCTTCTTGGTGTCTCTGTAAAAACTAAAATCGGACTATTCACATCAAATTTAAAGTAAAATCCATAAAATTAATCATTTAACAAAAATAATCCTAAAAATAAAATTAAAATACTCATCAATACTACAAATACTCTTGGTTAATAAATTAAAAAGAAAAGCATTAATTAAAAAAAAAAAATAAAAACTTCCAAATCTTTTTACCTCAATAATGCACAACACAACAAAACGGGCGGTAATTGGAACTTCAGTCCACACTACCACACTAACAACAATAAGACTGAGAAGATGAAGAGAAAATAAAACAAGAAAGATACAAGGTTTCTTCACAGTAATTACATAAATGCCTCCCAAACATTCACTCATTTCAACACTATATTATCTGATGATGCAAAATTGAAGAATATAACGTGATAATCACCTGTGTTTTGCATAGCTCAAGGTAAAATGGTCGCCATACTTACCTTTGATTGGAAACAATATACAAAAACCTATTTAACAGCAAATGCTACTCAAATCATAAAGTCTAAATCTAAACTAGGACACTGAGATTTTGAGTGTATGTGTGGGGGGGAGCGGGTTGAGTGTGTGTGTAGGCGTGTGTGTGTTGGAGGTGTGGGGTGCGTGCGTGCGTGTGTGAGTACATGCATGTGTGCGTGTTGTATATGCGTGTAATGATGGTGCAAATTTAAAGTAATTCAAGACTAAAGACTGGTTTACTGTTTATACATAAGTACTGACAAGCACAAAAAACCCAAAAACAACATAACTGAAGCAGAGTACGTAAAAGCAGTATATATACATCAACATATAATTATACAAATGATAATTCTGGGGGGAGAAATGGGTGTTTCCTTGCATGTTTGCATGATCTGATCAAATGAATTATTTATGTATTTGCAATAGTTTTAACTTTATGTCAGAATACCATGTTCAATTATCATTATGTGTTTTCTCTTTTGTATGTTTGTTGACTCACTTGTGTAAACAAAGTGAGTCTATGTTTTAACCCGGTGTTTGGTTGTGTGTGTGTTTGTGTGTGTGTGTGTGTGTGTGTGTGTGTGTGTGTGATATGTGTGTGTGTGTATGTGTGTGTGTGTGTGTGTGTGTGTGTGTGTGTGTGTGTGTGTGTGTGTGTGTGTGTGTGTGTGTGTGTGTGTCCATGGTAAACTTTAACATTGACATTTTCTCTGCAAATACTTTGTCAGTTGACACCAAATTAGGCATAAAAATAGGAAAAATTCAGTTCTTTCCAGTCATCTTGTTTAAAACAATATTGCACCTCTGGGATGGGCACAATTTTTTTTTTTTTTTTAAGCCAAATCATATGCAAACTGCATTTACTGTTATATTTATATTTTTGGTATTCTATAAACTTGGCACTTGATCTGATATTCTGACACAACAAGAGCAGTCATTTTTATCATTTTTTGTTCAAAAAGGAACTTCTTTTGCTAAGCATGGAAGTTATATTTATTTTGCAAACAATTTGGTGCAGATAGTAAAAAAGGGAAATTAATCTGTAATTAATGCTGGGGGACTTAATTTGCTTTAAACTGATCTTTCTCATCTTAAGCATTACATTTTTAAATTATACTCAATACATAAAAAGCTTGTGTGTTTTACTCTCAGTGTACAGGGCTTTCACTATGTTCATTCACCCAAGTGGTCTTTTTCAGAAAATACTAAAATCAATACGAGTGGACTTTACAGATCTATTGGCTGAGTCCTGAAGGTCATGGGCAAAAATCAATTGTGCACACATATTTATACACATTCAAAGCGCGTGCTCATACTCTTCGCGAACGCAAACGACGCCATTTTGTTTCAAGTTGTTGACCTGCCTGTTCAATCCTATATTCGAAGGACAATACACGATAACATGTGATGGAAAGTTGGAGAAGGAGACCATTAAATATTTATTCAGAGAAAGATTTGTGAACGCCTCATCACTTACTGGATTAAGCCCCAAACTGCCATAAAAATATCCACAGGATCAGTCGGAATTCACAGTCAAAAATTGTAAACCATGCGAGTTAATACCCTTGAATTGATCACGATGAAAGGAAAAAAATTCCAGTCTTGACTTTTCTCAAAATGAAGTCCTTTTCACTTCTTACGATGTTTAGAAGTACTTGTACTTGATTCTACATGTTATTAGTTTAGCAAAATACTCAATTTTCATATCAACTTTAAAACTATAAAACTAGAATGAACATAAAAGAGAAATTGAATCGACCGTGTCGTACTACATTCCCGGCGGGTGTAACTAAACTTGTACATCTATTTAGATCTAGAGAAAACAGCTAAATGTTGCAGTGTGATTGCGGCGATAGCCACGTCTCCTTTACCGCAGACTTAAAAAGAATTTTTTATTGCCCTTAAAGATTTTTTGAATGCCCAAGGTACACCAGAATAATATGATTTAAACAGCGTTCTCACTGCGAATACCGCAATTGATTTATCGCCCTTTAAAAAAGTATGTTCAAATATTAAATTTTAGAACGTCAGTTAAGAAGCCATGATAGTGTGATGGGTAAGACAGTTTCTTCTCACCCATACACGCGGGGTTCGAATCTGGTTAGGACTTTTTTTTTCCCTCTTAACCCGAAGCTTTATAATAACATATACAGAACACATTTTAACGATTAGATTTTTTTTTTTTTTTTAAGTGCATCACAAGTGAGTCTTGAAGGCCTTGTCTCTCTTGTTACATCTATTTTGTCCCCTTTTCCTCTCTAAAATATACACGTACCTTTGTCAGTTGTCTATGATTATATTATAAACACGGAAATTAAAAAAAAAAATTAAAAAAAATTAAATAATGAAAATAAAAAGTTTTTTGACATGTTAAAGTCAGTTGAGGAGGAAGAAGAAATTTGTTAAACATCCCATCAGACATGCTGGTAATAGCAGTCAGGGGGCTGCACTAAATTCAGCATTCTTTCAATCTCACCTGTATAGTAGAATCCTGCCTTGGCCATTTCCTCTGGTGACTGATTCTGGCTGTGGGGCCAGCCTGTGTTTCTGAAGGTGTCAAGCCTAGCGTGGGTTGTTGTTAAGTCCTGTCTCCCAGGATGCCTCAATCTCTGCTGCAAAATCACACAAGCTAATTTACACAATTTCCAGCTTTCTCAGGATGCACAGTTCCTTTCCCATGTGTGTGTGTATGGCTGTCTGTGTTTGCAGAGGTGCTATTTAAGCATGGATGTCTACCGTAGTCTGATGTAATGGTTTAAAATGTCTGACTCATTTCAACTGAGAAGAGGTTGCACATATGTGTGTGTGTGTGTGTGTGTGTGTGTGTGTGTGATTGCACAAATATGTGCCTCTCTCTCTCTCTCTCACACACACATACTCAGTTTATTATTTGATTATAAACACAAACTCTGTCCTTTTTCTTTTCTCTTAGTGTATCCTTTAAGGGCAGTTCTTTCTCTTTTTTTTTATCTTAAACAGAAGACAACTCAGTAAATGAACCCCAACATTATTGACTCATGTGTGTAAGCACAGTGACTCTATGTTATAACCTGGTGTTTAGTTGTGTGTGTTTGTTTGTTTGTTTGTTTGTGTGTGTGTGTGTGTGTGTGTGTGTGTGTTGTGGTAAACTTTAACATTGCCATTTTCTCTGGAAATAATTTTTTCTGCCAATACGAAATTTGGCTTAAACATAGCATGAAAAAAAATCTTCACAGTCATACCAATAATAGGTTGTAAGTCTCCTGAATGAAGCTGAATTTGCAGATCATCACTGGTTTATTTCGTTGAGATTCATTCCAAAATCCGAAAATTCTAAAAACCGCATCCCACTGAGTTGCTAGAAGTGTTTGGTGAGAAGAGAACATGACCTAGTTTTTCTTGTTCACAATTAAAAGGAAAGAAATACAAATTCTGGACAGAACACATACAGTGATACTAACTACACCACTGATGTGTTTACTGCACACAATATTCTAAAGTGGACACTGAATTAACTGGAATGAACATACACGAAAATTTGAATCGAACGTTTCTTTCAGCCCGTTGTAGACTGGTTTGTGCAGATCTAGAGATCTACCATGTGTTGCGATGTAACTGAAGTGATAGCAATGACGAAATAAAAGAATAACTCATTAACTGAGATACACTAAAACACACAAAAAACATGCTTTAAACAGTGTTATCACGTCCAATAAAATGATGTTTATCACACAAAGAAGAAAACGTCAACATTGCTGTAAGTATCAAATTTAGGCAAATGATGTCAGATGTGCCCCAGCAGTGGGGATTAGTCAACTTGTTTCAGAACTGAACATGCATGGTTCAATCCCGCTCGTGGGCCTTTTTTTTCTTTTCTTTCTACTCTCTCTATATTTAATACAGAACACTTTTCAATGATTTTTTTATCACTTTTTTCCCTCATGATTCCTTTACTGGACAAAGCGCGAAGCACAAGTGAGTCTTGAAGGCTTTGTCTCTTGTTTTCTTCACTGTTGAATAGGAAAAAAAAACTTACGCTTCTATGAAAGTCATCTTCTCCTCTTAGACTCATGTCCCCCTCATCTTCTTCAGGCACTGGCGTTGTGCTGTAACTAGTGGAATGACTGCCACTCTCACTCTCAGCAGACTCCTCCTCTGGCAGACACACATCCACACAAACTGCATCAACATGCTGCTCCCGCAGACTGGAATTTCAAACAAAACAATTACAGTTTGCAAAATTTCCATCTGCTTAAAAAAAAAACCCCACCTGTGATTTAGTTCACACACACACACACATACACACACACACCACAAAAAAAAAGAAAAAAAGAGAACACTCTCTCCCATCAATTGCATAATCTTTGCTACAGAATAACCTGACTCTACATGCACAGAGAAAAACACTTGGAACCCTCCCAGTGCCGACTGTCCTAAAACCCTCTTGGCCAAGAGAGAGGGGATATAACTTGGGCAAGACACACTCCATGGAAAATTCAAGCCCAGATAGTCGGGACAGCAGCTGCCTCCTCTGCTGTCCCGACAGTCTTAGGCAGACATGACTCACTATAATACTGCAATTCTAAGAGATTTCACACCTGAAAGCTTTGACTAAAACCTAGTCTGCTTGCCGAAGACCATGTAAGCTTAAATGGAGGCTGGTACATACTGCTCTTTTGATGGAGTAAGCTATGATGTGGAATCACTTAGCCATTTAGTATATCAGATAAATGATGAAGAGAATAGCAAATCAGCAGGTCCCAAATGGTGCTGAGCTTTTTCTTTGGTCATCCAAAAGAGGCACGGTATTGTATTCCATTGCATTGTATTGTATTGTATTGTACTGTATTGTATTGTATTGTACTGTATGCAGCATTTTGCCAGGGATAACCCTGTCGTTGCCATGGGTTCTTTTACACATGCTAAGTGCATGATGCACACGGGATCTCAGTTTATTGTCTCATCCAAATGACAACCATCAAGACCACCACTCAAGGTCTACTGGGGGGGGGGGGGGGGGGGGGGGGGAAGAAAATACTGGCGACAGTGCAGTCAAATTCTATTAATAGGAAGCAAGCAAGCAACAACCATTTTGCCCTTCAGGTTCCAAAAATTCCAGGCTGGTGATTCCTGTTTGCCCTCTGTAGAAATAGTCTCCCATGACTTGAAGTTGTGTGCCCTTGACTGAAGACAGAAGAGGTATATTGCCTTCCCCCCAAAATGTTGACCATGATGTCACCATTAGGTGATTTTTTACTTAGTTGTGTAAACAAAGTGAGTCTATTCAGTTCCCTGTATTCAGTTGTCTGTGTCTGTGTCTGTGTGTGTGTGTGTGCATGTGTGTGCGTGTCTCAGGTAAACTTCAACAAATTCATTTTCTCTGGATATAATTTGTCTGTCAATACCAAATATGGATCAAACAATGTAGGAAAAAAAATCTTCACAGTTATAAATACCAACAATGGGTTTTAAGTCTTCTGATTTCAGTCGCATTTCTGAATCATTAACTGTTTATTTCATTGAGGCTCCAGATTAAAAAAAAAAAAAAAAAAACAACCCCAAAAAACCAAAAAAACAACAACATAATTTGGCTGTTCTCAGTTGCCAGAACCTACGTTTGTTTAGAAGACAGCATATAACGCTGTTTTTCTTGTTCACAATGAAAAGAAAAGAAATTCAAATTCTGGACAGAACACATACAATGACACTAAGTACACCACTGACTTGTTTACTGCATATGAAAATTCAAAAGTGGATACTGGATTAACTGGAATGAACATAAAAGTAAAACTGAATCAACAGTATCATGTTTCGATCAGCCGGCTGTAGACTGGCTTGTGCTGATCTGGAGAAACAGCTACATGTTGCAGTGTGCCTGAAGCGATGGCAACATCTCCTTTACCGCCAGATTAAAAGAATTTCTTAAAATAAATGAGATATATATAAAAAAAAGAAAGTGATTTAAAAAATGTTATAACCTCGAATACAATATTTATCAAGCTAAATAAAACATTGCTTTGAATATAAATTTGGTCATATGACGTCAGATACGCTGTAAGCGTTCTTGCTTCCAAACTGACAATAACATGCATGATTTGATTCTGCTAGTATGCCTTTTTTTCCCTCCCAAGCTTAATATTTCATACAGAACACGCTTTAATGATTTGTTTTCCATATTTAAAACAAAAAGATTCCATTACTGGATTTTAAGCGCGTATAAAAAATGAGTCTTGAAGGTCTTGCCTCTATTGTTTTTTAATAGTTCCCTTGAAATGCTTTTGATGGTTTCTCCAGTCAGACCCAGGCCAGTCTTCTCCATAATGTTTCAGAAAACTTGCTTTAAAGATTTCATGTGTCCTCAAAAAGAGTTTGGATTTATTGATACTGGAAGTGTTCCAAAGGCATCTGCTTTTTTATGTAAATGTTTCTGAAAAATAAATGTTCCTTTGTATTCTCCCTAGCTGGTTAGTATACTTTCCGAGTCAAACTGGTTCAAGTTAACTCTCTCCATACGAACGGCGAAAGAGAAGACGTTAACAGCGTTTCACCCCAATTACCACCATCAAAATATTGCAAGCGGAAGGCTCTAAAACTGAAGAGGTGAATGTTGACAAAGAATACCGCAATTCTGATGACGGAAGCTAAAGGCTGGGTCATTCAGACACCCACTGGACATCCGAGGGGTCTGTGTAGAGGAGAAGAGAGGACTGGCCGTACTGAGTGAGTTAAGCTACAGCCAATAGGTTCACTCAGCAGGTCAGATATCATGGATTAACGTAGTACTAAAACCCTCCCTGGGCCTCATCAACTTCTAAGTGTGATTTTCTCCCTTTTAAAAGTGACAAGTTATTTCTGCCTTTATCTATTCTGTATAGTGGCATGCACTCTCGTTAACTGTCTGTGGCTAACAGTGGACTGGATGACAAGAATGTGCATTTTCAAATTCATGGTACGCACAAAAAAGTGACCACAGAATAATAACCAATTAGAAACCCTTATTTTGATCTTTTATACCCCATGTACCCATTTCTTGCTCTTTTGCAAAAGGATTCTTTTTTTTCTTTTTCATTGAGAAGTGGGGGGAGAAGGAGAGGCTGAGGAGGGGAGGTTTAATTGTACATATACAAATTTATACATTATAACCTAATATTATTTAGTGATTGAAATGTTTCAGTGGTAAATTAGTACCATGGAAGATCACATACCTTCAGACTGTCGGCTGTGTTCTGTATGTTGATCCTCGGGTGGATCATCGTTCCCTGAACTGGCATCAGAACTCATTTTTCAGATATTCTGAAATACACAACATTTACAATCCATTAAGGACAACAACCACTGGAAAGTGAAACACAAAAGCAAAAACAATGACAACAGCACTGATGATATTCAATTCAATTCAGTTAAAAAAACAACAACCCAACCTTATTCAGTTATTGTCTGCCTCATGCAATTAAAACTGAAAATTTTCTTTTGGCTCATTCATATGAACGTCAACAAATATCAAAGCAAGAAATGAATGAGTAAATGGCACACCCTTCCCTGATAAAAGAGTGCACATCAGTTATCATGCAGAATGAAAAACATTCAGGTAAGATATTACATTTTATGGTGAAGTGAAACAACACTATGTGCGTGTGTCAAAGTCAAGTCAAATTTTTTATTTCAAGATGGTAACTGAATAAGCAACGACTGCTTTCTTTTACATCAAGCCATCTGAAAATCTTATACTTCCGTTCATATACGAATCATGCAAAAAATCAAAATGAAATACACATAATTAGCATTTACAATACATTTACAACACATCCCCTCATATACACATACAGTGATACACCCTCTTACACCAAGCAAACCTCCACCAAAGGCATATATATATATATATATATATATATAACATTTCACAAATCATGATATTGGTAACTAATAGATAGAGATTTGTATTTTTGTTCATCTTTTGGACAGTTAATAAGATGATTTTTCATATTTTTCTTAACACATTAACTTTTTATTCGATATACATGTATCTTTTAAAATGAGTGGAAGGTTATTCCATAAATTTCCACCAGAGGAAGCTGGATTTATAAAGGTTGCTTCTAGGTCTAGGTATACATAACATATGGTTGTGTCTGCGGTCATTAGTTTTCAAAGTTTGTTATCTTTTGGGGAGCATATCCATATATCACATTATGCATGCAAACAGCCTTGATGAAGAACAGCCTGTTGTGGAAAGATAATACATTAAGTAGTTTGTAATCAATATGGGTCAGGGAGTTTGACTTCAACAATACTAATTTTAATGCTCTTTTATACATACGATGAATAAATTTTAAGTTTGTATTGCTGCAGTTGTCCCATAAAGTTGATGCATAATCGATGATTGGCAGAACATGAGCACAGAAAAAAAGCTTTTGTCAATGAACATCTAGGATCTTTTTTATTTTTGCTAACTGACATATTTTGCTGGAGAGACGTTTTCCTAAGTAAGTTATATGGTCAGTCCAAGAGAGATCTTTGTCAATAAAGACACCCAGTGTGATTCTACCTCTTCAATTCTATTTACTCCCAGGAAAAGTGGTTTGAATATGTGTTTCATCCTTTGTCTTTTTTGTCATGCTGCTGCATACATGCATTTAGTTTTCTGTGTGTTTAAGGACATATGATTTAATTGTGTCCAATCACTAAGTCTCTGAATGTTGTCTTGAAGATCATCTGTGAGTTTACAGGCACCTGAATTGCTTGAATGAAGGGAAGTGTCATCTGCAAACATTTCACATTTACATGTCATGGAACAAGGCAAGTCATTAACATAAACAGAAAATAACATTGGCCCTAAGATGGATCCCTGTGGTACTCCATATGTGTGTGTGTGTGTGTGTGTGTGTGTGTGTGTGTATTTGTATTTGCATTTCTTTTTATCACAACAGATTTCTCTGTGTGAAATTCTGGCTGCTCTCCCCAGGGAGAGCACATTGCTACACTACAGTGCCACCGATTTTTGACTCACTTGTGTAAACAAGTGAGTCTATGTTTTAACCCGGTGTTCGGTTGTCTGTGTGTGTGTGTGTGTGTGTGTGTGTGTGTGTGTGTGTCTGTGTGTCCGTGGTAAACTTTAACATTGACATTTTCTCTGCAACTACTTTGTCAGTTGACACCAAATTTGGCATAAAAATAGGAAAAATTCAGTTCTTTCCAGTCATCTTGTTTAAAACAATATTGCGCCTCTGGGATGGGCACAAAAAAATAAAGAATGAAGCCTAATTATATACAAACTGCATTTACTGTTATATTTATATTTTTTGTATTCTCTAAACTTGGCACTTTGATCTGATATTCTGACCCAACAGCTAGAGCAGTCATTATTATCATTTTTTGTTCAAACAGGAACTTCTTTTCCTAAGCATGGAAGTTTTATTTATTTTGCAAACGTTTTGATGCAGATAGTAAAAAAGGGAAATTACTCTGTAATGCTAGTGGAGTTAATTTGCTTTAAACTGATCTTTCTCATCTTAAACATTACATTTTGAAACAAGAGAGGCAAGGCCTTCAAGACTCACTTGTGATGCACTTTAAAAAAAATCCAAGCTTTTTATGTATTGAGTATAATTTCAAAATGTAATGTTTAAGATGAGAAAGATCAGTTTAAAGCAAACTAAGTTCCCCAGCAGAGTAATTTCCCTTGTTTTAATGTCTCCACCAAAACGTTTGCAATAAATAAAACTTCCATGCTTAGCAAAGGAAGTTCCTGTTTGAACAAAAAATGATAATAATATATATCTTTAAGCAACTCCAATAAAATAAAATAATAAAAATTAAAAAAAGAAAAAAGAAAAAAAGAAAGAAGAAGTAGTAATGTGATAGAAAAGCCAGAAAAAGATCAAATTCACTGGAACAGCACTGGCCGTTTTCTCAAGTCTGAAATCTGTTTTAAAACAACATTAGAAACACCAACATTAGAAAAAATTCATTGGCTAACCAAATTGCACAAACATGGAATGCACTACCAATCAAAGTTAAACTTGCACAAAATACTAACACGTTCAAAAATCTCCTTGACAACACCATCTTTAAAGAAATTTTTTTTTTTACTATGATGAATACAACAAAGTTTCTTGGCAAAGTGTACTTGTGTACACCACCCAACAACAACAAACAAAAGATGAAAATAAATAAATAAAAGAAAATGGAAGAAGTGAAGATGAAGATTCGATGGGGACATAAAAAGGCCAAGAGGTCTAGGCAGATGATTGCCAGTCCCTATACTACTACTACTACTAAAAGGCATACACAAACACACACACACTCTCTCTCTCTCATATATACTATGTATAGCAACAATATCAAATTCTGGAAAGTATATATACAGAGAGAGAGAGATTCTGAATGAATGGGTCACACACAGGAGCGAGACTTTTTTCTTCAGTTCAGTTGTTAAAATGTGCGGGGGGCCTGATGCCGCTGTGACAGCAGAAATGCCTCTGTGACAGCAGAAACTGACTTGACTTGGCCTTCTTGTTTCTGGTTCCGCGACAACTGAAAATTTTTGCTCGACATATAAGTTCAACTTTCGTGCCACTTATCATTTGTCCGTTCTTTGAATACTCTTTCGGTTCTTAACTTTCATGGAGTAAAACGCACGTTTGCACTAACAAATGAAAATTATAACTTTTTTATTCGTGTTGTTAACACGTGGAATTCACTACCACCTACAGATACATTTGCAAAAGATACTAACAGTTTTAATAACTTTCTGGACTGCGATCCAAATTTCGGTAATATGTTTGATACATTTGACGAATAATTGCTTTGATACATCTAACATGAAGCATGCAGTGCAGACCACAAAGATACTAATAAAAAGAGGGGACGTTTATTGGCCGTGAGGCCTAAAGGCAAAAATGCCAATCCCTACAACAACTACTACTACTACACTTTCAGTTTCAGCGGACAGAGTCGCCATGTTGCCTTATAAGGAACGTCACAGAGCTGAAGGGGCTGAACTATTCACTAACGTCCGGTTTTGTGACGAACGCAATGGATGAAGTTGTGCAGAAATTTATAGCCCAGACACTTTACTTTGTAATCTTCTAGATACATGAACTACAACATTTCAGATAGAAAGTATATGATATCGTTTTTCCTCACCAGTTTTCGTCAGCTCCTGCTGATCGTCCCAACGAGAATTCCTCACTCCCAGTCACAAGATCCAAATAAAAGGTCACTTCCTGTTATGTCACTGATCTAAAGTTATCTACAACAGTGATCGTGGGAGAGGCAGGTCAAACTGAAATAAAACACGCACTATATGCTTGGAATAATTTTTAACGAACACGAAAACTCTGCCATTAAAAATCTGTCACGTTTCGTTTCTCAAAACGCATTCCGGATTCAACAAAACAATGAAAAACACTGTGATCGAGTTTGATTATCATAGTTATTTTATCGGCTGTTACAGTCTGATGTACAAGTATAAAGATCTCTCTCATTCTGTTTCTGTTCCTATTTGTCTGCCCCCACCCCCTCACACACAAACACATACGAAATTGATAGACAGATAGCATGAAAGCCCGGGTAGATGGACAGATTCGGTGACACAGAAATACAGATAGATACATTTGATTAAATTTTGATTTGTGTCTTACATCATAATATTAGACTTACGTCATCCTCTGTTGGGTATTAAATCTCTCTCTCTCTCTCTCTCTCTCTCTCTCCCTCCCTCTCTCTCAGTTTCTCGCTCTGTCACACACACACACACACGCACACGTGGTGTAGCGTATATGGATTTGTCCGAACGCAGTGACGCCTCCTTGAGCTACTGAAGCTGAAACTGAAACACACACACACACACACGCGCGCGCACACACACACGCACACACACACACACACACACACACACACTCTCTCTCTCTCTCTCTCTCTTGATTGTACTATTGTAATGCATGTTGGTATCTTTGTTTCTGGCGTTTATCTTTTTTGAAAAAAATGGACAAAAAATAGATAATTGATGTTATGACGCAATTATGTATCAGCTGTATTTGTAATTTTGTAATCAGGGTGTCTTTTTTCATCTTTTTTTTCTTAACGTTCTTTTCTTTCTCTCTTTTTAAAAAAAATATTTTTTTTTAAAGTAGGGCAATGTGTGCTTATAGTAATCACAACACTCAAAGGAAATGAAAAATATACAATGCGTATACATTCATATGTTGTTGTTTTGTTGTTTGTTTTTGTTTTTTGTTTTTTTGCAAAAGCTTTTGTTTTTTCCCCGCTCTGTGGCTGGCTCCTCCCATTTTGTGCGTGTGTGTGTGTGTGTGAAAGAAACACGTACGATGTCCCTAGCAACGACAAGACGTCACCAGTCGTTAAGGAAGAGGGCGCGTTCGGGATTTCCCGTTTGGCAAAGTCACGGAAGTGAGATGTCGGGTTTGTCCGACAAACGCTTTTCTCAGAAACTGTGAACTTGCTCTAAATGAGCTCTACCAAAGAACAGTTCGTGTGCATGGATGTATCTTGGACACGCTACCAAACTGTTTGTGTTTTGTGAACAACGGTAAGTACTTTGCTAACCAAGCTTTGTTTGTTTTGTTTTAATACTAGAAATTAATCGATCGAGGGAGACTGCGTGAGAATTAGATTTTGTCCCCTTCCGGTCCCTTAGGAGCGGGTCTCTGTGTCTACAGGCCTAGCTATGTTCCACACTGGTCTATGTTCCCTGGGTTAATATATTCATTATGACCCACCCCCATCCCCCTCTTCCCTGACCCCCGTTTCTGGTCTTGTTCCCTGAGCTGAGGTCTATGTTTTCCAGTTCCCCTTCGTCTTGATTCCAACAACAATTAATTTTAACACACAGGCCCGGCTATTTATAGTATCCAGGTCGAATGAGTGTTGCTGCTTCATCGCATTGGAGGACGAAATGTACTTGATCGTTTTCAGAAGAATATACCGTCTTCGTTTCCATTCCATTTATTTCAAAATGGACAAAATAAATCTGAAGTTTCTCAAACTGATGAGTGTTCTCATATCTGTTCCTTAAACGACCGAACCGGTGATCAGCCAAATCATACCGATATACCAGTCGCCGGAGTCTAAATCTTGCAATACACATGCAGCGGCCGGAATAATTCATACCGAGTATAAATCTTGTTGTGGTATAACCACACCTTACATGTCTATCAATAATCTGTCTACTATACATGTTTATTTTATTACAAGAATTCCGCAATCATTTTAAGTGTTGGCAAAATATGTAAGCCATACCTACCGCCGTGGCAAACTTTTAATACAACCAATTAATACGGCCGCCCAGCTGATTCAATAATACATGGTCAAATGTCAGTTTTTACGCAGACAAATGTGTCACAGTACATTTGAAACCTAGTTTCCTTACCATAGTAGTACATTGGCATCATCAAAATGGTATCACATTGTGAAGTTCAGACAGAAAGAGAGGGGGCACTTGGGGACGGGGTCGGTGCCGGAGGAAACTGTTCACGAAAGAACTCATGGTGCTTCAGCAGAACCTCGCCGACCACTAAGGCCATCTCAAGCTCAGGCTATCGCCACGTTACATCTACTATATGGGGGGAGACTGATAACTAAAACTGACAGGGGGAGACAGGGCTGACGAAATGGGGAAAGAGAAGCCAATTATGGATCATTCACCTCATATATCAGTGGCCTGGACACAGCAGCAGCATAACTCCCCACCTCCCGGTCTATAACCATAATTATCTATCTATCTACCTATCTATCTATCTATCTATCTAGTATACATCAGTATAGATAGATAGATACTCAGTAGACATTGTAGATATACAAAACTTGAAAGCAAGAAAAAGAAAAAGAAAGAAAGATAGATAGATATCATAGATGTTGTTTCCGATCACATGCCTCGTCTAATAATGGAGGAAACGTCGTAATTTAGGAGACCAAAAAATCATCATCATCCAATATCACTGTGCACTGACGTGTTCGGCGGAAAGACAGATAAATAAGAAAGAAAGAAACTTGAGAAACGAACACACACACACACACACACACACACACACACACACACACACACACACACACACTGTGACACACAGTTTCAGTTTCAGTTTCAGTAGCTCAAGGAGGCGTCACTGCGTTCGGACAAAACCATATACGCTACACCACATCTGCCAAGCAGATGCCTGACCAGCAGCGTAACCCAACGCGCTTAGTCAGGCCTTGGGAAAAAAAAAAAAAAAAAAAAAAAAAAAAAACACACACACACAACCACACACACAAAAAAAAACAACAAAAAAAAAAAACAAAAAAAAAACAACAAAAAAAAAAAAACGGGGGAATAAATAATAGATAAGCTTGCATAAATAAATAAATAAATAAATAATAATTATAATATAGAAAAAGGTAGTAGTAATAATATTAGTAATAAACAACACACAACACAACACCACACACACAGACACACACAGACACACACACACACACACACACACACACACTGACACACACACACACACACACACACACTGACACACACACTGGCACACACACACACTGGCGCACACACACACACACACACACACACACGTGATTCGGTGAATCAGTATTGAGTCACACAGGATAATAGATTTATATACATTGTTTTTTTGTTTTTGTTTTGTTTTGTTTAAACCAAACGTTACATGGACAATAAAACGCAGATCAGTCGAGCGTCACACACAATTTAATCTGACCTTCGACAGCTATTATAGCTGACCGGTTCCCCACACTTTACCAGTTCGCTGCGCAGACTGCGGGTCGGGGTCGTCACAGGTATAAACGAAAGGAACCTGAAAAGAAAAGAAGAATAAGTTAACTTGTTACGAATACGATCGTACTCGTCCAAAGATAGAATTCAACGAAGGGCCCCTGCGACGTATCCACCAAAAAATAAGAAGTAACGAGATCGTCGACACATCGGGAAAACCCAAAACGCTGATCGGTGACAGCATTAGTAATGTTTGGAAAACCCGATTCTAGTAATGATGCCGATTTGTTATAATTATTTGGAAAGCCGATGCTAGCGTCAGCATAACTATAATTTATTGTGGCCTTTTACTTTCGGATTTTGTTTTTTTTTTTTTTTTTTGTGTTTTTTTTTTGCTGTTGTTTTTATGTGCATCACCACATTCGCAATAAGTTCATGATGAGCTTGATTTTGACTTTGATAATGGACTTTACAACAAGTTGTCCACTGGCGCGCTTATTATTATTAACTAAATAGGAAAAAATTTAATTTGTGATATATATATATATATATATATAATATATATATATATATATATATATATATATATATGTATGCATAGTGTGTGTGTGTGTGTGTGTGTGTGTGTGTGTGTGTGTGTGTGTATACTTTTTATGAAATAAAAGAAAGGGGCAATAAATCAATTTTAAAATCTTTATTTGGAGAACAAGATGATTACATTTTTCGTATGCATCACCACTTTTACAATCAGTCAATTTGCGCTGATTTCATTCCCACAAATGTTAATTGGTAGCTGCTTTGAAAAAAAAAAATCATCATTACTATCATTATTCTTGCTATTAATATTATGTCGTATCTGCCCTTGGACATTTAACTGAGTCATATCTAGATGAAAGATCATGAATACTGCGATTTTACATCCCACTACTTTTTTGCAGGGCTAATATATTTAACTTTTAATAATCCTGTCTTTAGACACTTCAACCGTTCCATAGTTTACGGAACCCTCAATATTGTTCTTGGTGGCTCGCTGTCAGTCGTGGTTGTATGCCTTTTTTTTCTCTTCTTTTCTTATATGGTAGCTTCGTCTACTAAGAATGACATTTGTTCTATTGTCTTCTTGATCTAATATCTTTATGATGAGTTCAGTTTTGCCAGATGATATAATATATGATTTGATATTCTTTCTAGCTTATCCTTTAGTGTTTTTTTTTGTTTTGTTTTTATATTCGGCTTTTTACGATATGTCAATTTTTGTTTATTATTTGTACAGTATTTTTCACCATATATTTCAACTAGTTTCTCTATCGGAAGTTTGTTCATTATGTCTGACTATACATTTCACTTGTTTTCCCGTCCTCTTCACATGATTCTCCTACTTCGGACCAGTCGCCTTCTTTACTACAATAAGACATTGTCTTCAGCGCTTCCTCTCGCCAGTTCTTCGTTGCTACTCTAAATTTAATGAGCAGCTCTTTATACATGATGTGAGTAGCTCCCAACTTCCATCGGTATATGATATAACAGACCCCGATCTAGCAATAGAACACTGGATCGAAATATTTACAGTTATATAATAAACACGTCCCACTCAAAACTATAAGAGTTAAACACACCCCTAAACCAGCTTGGTGTTCCAAAGAGTTGAAAGAGGCAGGCTACATTAGAGACTATCTAAAAGAGCAGGGCTACCACGAATAATCGAACAAATTGAGAAATGCAATAAACTCACAAAAGCGCAGAGAAAAGAGGAAATATTACCGAGAATTATTCTCGAAAGAAAGCCCAAAATCAGTGTGGCAAGCTATAAACCAACTCACCAACAAGCAATCTTCGTCAAAATCAACCGCGATCAAAGACGTTTCTGTGAATCAACTAAATACACACTTTTCCACTATAGCTAGAAAAAAAATATTACCACAGATTACACAAAACTGAATGACCTTGAAAAATCAAAATTGTATTGTCGTAATAAAAACACTTCAATTAAATTGAATATTCCACCCATAACAGTATTTGAAGTCTATAACTACCTTATCCAACTAAAACAGACAGGAACTCACGGACTGGATGGCATCGACAGCAGAATTCTTAAACTAGCCGCTCCAGTTATCACGGACACATTAACGTACATTTTTAATCTGTATTGACAAAAACTACTTTCCGATCGCATTTAAGAAAGCGAAAGTTATTCCTATTTACAAATCAGGGGACACCACAGATCCTTCAAACTACAGGCCAGTTTCCATTATTTCTATTCTTTCAAAACCACTGGAAAAACACATCAACAAGCATATTTCACATCACTTTGATGTCAGTGAACGTTTACATCCAGCTCAGTCTGGTTTCAGACGAAAGCATTCATGCCACACAGCATTGGTCAACATTGTAGATGACTGGATTACCAATGTCAATAACAATAGCGATATTGGTGTTTTATTCGTCGATTTTAAAAAAGCATTTGATGTGATAGACCACAAACTCTTACTTAGAAAACTTGATCTGTATGGTCTGTCAACCAATTGTCTTAGTTTGCTTGAACCCTATATGACAAACAGACAACAATGCGTGACAATGAGTACATCAATCTCCGCACCAACAACACTTGATAATGGCATTCCTCAGGGGTCTATTCTAGGCCCTTTACTGTTCTCAATAGATATAAACGACCTGTGAAATCCGTCTGCGAACTTTTTGCGGATGATACAACAATCCACACTTCTCATACTGACATTGTCACTCTTGCAAAAGGCTTACAAGAAAGTACTGATGACCTCGTTAGATGGACCGAACTAAACCACATGTCTCTTCACCCTCAAAAAACAAAATGCATGTTAATCACAACCAGACAAAAGAGGCAAAACACTATACATAATCTTCCTTCCATCCAAATTAAAGGCGAACCTATTGAACAGGTCAGCGATCATAAAGTTCTGGGGATCATAATTGACAACAATCTCACTTGGAATCCTCACATAAATTTCTTTTGCAAAAAGACAGCCCAGAAAACCCATCAACTATCCAAAATCAAACATTTCTTTGGCCTTCATTCACGGAAATTATTTTTGCAAGCGCATATCCAGTCTACAATAGATTATGCATCAACACTATTGGGCTCCGCAAGTACGAATACCATGAAGCCATTACAGAATCTTCATAAACGGGGGCTCAAGCTGGTACTCCTTAAAAAGACTACCCTTTTAGACTCAGACTATAAACAAGCGAATATTCTCCCACTAATCCGTAGATTAAAGTACAATAAAGGAATCATGATGCAAAAGATTATGACAGGTAATGCACCAGACGAATTTTCTGTAAATTCATCAAGGAATCCCCCCAAAGTCCATATCCCAATTCCAAGAAAAATCCAGTCTGGTTTACTCAGGCGCCACCCTATGGAACTCACTCCCAGAAACAATTAAACAACACCATTGCCAAACCACCTTAAAAAAAAAACATTGCCTTTCCCATCTTATGCCATAATGTGTAATGTAAATCGTTCATTTTATTGATACTGTTTGTCAAATGTGTATGGTTGCCTGAGAACCTTCCTCACCCTCTATCCCCCATTCTGGTCTGTGGTGCGGCGTGTGTTGTGTGTGTTTGTATCTTCCATTTTGTTCATTTTTTTTCCTATGCATTTTACTAACATCATGCTAGTGCCTGTATGCCATGTGTGTGTGTGTGTGTGTGTGTGTGTGTGTGTGTGTGTGTGGTGGTTGTTTTGTTTTGATTTATATATTTTTTTCCTCTGTTATGTATCTCTACTAACACCATGCTTTCATTTTATTAAATATTGTGCAGTGTAGACCCTATTCAGGGCGGGGACTGGATGTAGAAAAGCACACCAGTGCTTATCTATTATCCTCGAAATAAAGTATTTGTGTTGTGTTGTCTTGTCTTGTCTACTACTACCACACACACACACACACACACACACACACACACACACACACACATGTGTCGTGGTAAAACGAAGCATTTCAGATTTTGAATGTCAACAAAATCATCATCGAAGGCGTTTATTTTGTCTTTCAGAATCCACGTACTTCATCAGTCGCCCCACCCCTGTTCACGTGCTGCACAGCTTGCATGGACACTGTGTGCATACTTGTGACTGACCGTCCCTGAAACATGATCTGTCCACACATCTGCTGAGCCTATTATAACAGCATTCAACTTCAATGTGTCGCACAACGTATTTGTATTGATAAAAAAAAAGAGAGAGAAAAAAAGGGCCTGTTGGAACATAACTGCCACAGAAAACCGAGTTATATTTAGCGTGCTGTTTGCTGTCTTTAGCTTTCCCTCTGCAGAAAAAGTTCAATAAACAGGTTCCGGTTCCGTCGTTTTCTGTTAGTCCGTGTTGACTAGCTGTCCGGAATAACAACTGCTGAATAGGTTATTCGGCTGTTTTTTGTGTTTTTTTGTTGTTGTTGTTGTTGTTGTTTTTTGTTGTTGTTGTTTTCTTCACTTATCTGTTGACGAGCATTTGACGAGGAAATACAAGTCAATTTAGTCGACGAAAAAGACAAGGAACTACAAGTATCTTCGCTTAGTATGAAGAATAAGGACGGACAAGTCAATGGACCAAACACGAACGACAAAGAAGGTCAAGTCAATGGACCAAACACGAACAGCGAGGAAAAAGAAGCATCAGGAGTGACTCTGCCTCGCTGCCCAGCCGCCAGGTTTTCAAACGACGTTCACAGAACGGAGGCTGCAGGATGGGGCAGAGCAGGACACACGCTGCAGGAAAAACACGGGCCGGGCGGACGGCCTTCAGGAAACAACAGTGAACACCCGACGCGGGCAAGACCCCAACACGCCACACCCGAAGCCATGACAGGAGACTGCACACCGCGCGCTGATCGGAAACCGGACCGTGGTGCTGAAGGGAAGGGGAGCCGGACACCCGACCCAGCGGAGCTCCAGGGCGCTCCGACACACTCCTGTGACTCTGAACTTTGTGGCGAGGAGCACGTGATAAACGTGGACCCTGCACAGGAGGAAGGGACCGATTCCGGCACGACGACTCGTGGGGTGATGGTGAATGGAGGAAGGACAGATGAGTACCCTGCACCCTCAAGGAGGCCAGGCACCACAACGGACGCCACCCGCTACCTCCAGGACGCTCACTACAAGCTCATCTTCGTCTCTCTGATCATGAAATCTCGCAACCGCCTTCCTGTCGACAAGATCAAAGTCGCTGAAAATGTCTTGGAACCACTTCCGAGAAAAACTGCGACAATTGGAAAAGGCTTGGGTACCGAAATGCATCCAGACTTGTTCATCCCAAAGGATGAAGAAATGAAGGAAGCCTTTCTCAAGGAAACGGAGTCGAACTCAAAGGAGCTCTCCAAGCGCCAGTTTGGAAGCGGAACGGGCGGGAATGGTGTGACCAATGAAGAGGTGGTGCTGTCTGAATGCTGTGGCACCTCCCGCCTCAGACCCGGGTTCCAGCAGTGGGTGGTATCCATGCTGAGAGCCCCGGCCCCACCACACTCAGCAGATGTCGCGAGACAGCGCGCACATTTCAGCAGCGAATGGAACCGTCTTGCATCGTTCCAGGACTGCCAGGTGCCCCCCGGTGTCTACCTCATTCCCATTGCCAGCAGCGGCTTCTTCCTTGCCGACTCGCCGGATCCCGCGAGGCCGAATGCCGAGAGGAGGGTGGAGTGTGCTTTTTGCGGGGTGAGGGTTCCCATCCTGCGCTTCAAGGGCGAGCGGGCGGACGAGGTCCACAGACGCGTGTCGCCCACCTGTCGCTTCGTGTCCGGAGCGCGCGTCGACCAAGTGACCATCTCTGAGAGTCACCCCAGACCGGAGGGTCAAACCCCGGAGGGACGCGCTTCTTCACCTGAACTGTCTGGTGAGTGGTGCCTGTGCGGCCAGCTCTAGTCTGTCTGTCGGTCTTGCCTGTCTGTCTTGTCTGTCTGTCTGTCTGTCTGCGCGTGCGTGAGTGTGTGGGTGTAGGAGATGGGGGTGGGGGTGGGTGCGCGTGTTTGTGTGTTTATGTGTGTTTTCTTCCTGGCCGAAAATGTCTCCATATTATTTACTAATCTTTCCCCTACATGGCCTCACTCTCTCTCTCTTGTAAAGTCTATAACTACGCATGTGAATGCGTATAGATTCCGTATATATATGTAAAGTCTATATGCATGTGAATGCGTATAAATTACGTATAATTATAATGTGCATGGGGGCTGTGCGTGAATGCTTCTAGAATCCAATTTTCAGTTATCTGATCACACTTATTCATGGCGGTGGGGCTTGAAATGAACATGTATGTTTATTCAGTAAAATATATCAACTCTCTCTCTCTCTCTCTCTCTCTGTCTCTCTCTCTCTCTCTCTCTCTCTCTCTCTCTCTCTCTCTCTCTCTCAAAACAAAATGAATACTCGCAAGAAACTAAATGTAGCCAGTCCTTAAGTGGAAAGAAAAATCTAACCATAAATGGGCATTATAAGAAAAGCAATTTGTCATGCAGGCCTTATTGAGTATCTCGATATGTGTGGACCCACACCAGCACCAGACAATGAGAACAGATTATGTGATCACGGATTCCAAGCCTTCAGAGAATTTTGTCAGAAGTTGCCACAATCACGCAGTAAAGATATCTGGGTTTTTTTTGTTTTTGTTTTTTTAATCTTTAAATTAAAAAAAACAACAACCAATCTTTCTGAACCAGAACTAAAATCTAAAATAAAATGTTATTATACAGTAGATGGACTGATGAAAAATATAAAAGAAAGTGGAATATTTTTCAGTTTGTACATGGAAACAGCCATTTCCTTTTTATATGAAGATTTCAGTCAAAAGCATGGAAACATAGCAGATGCACTTGTTGTTTAATGGTTGTGTTAAGTCTGTTAAATCATATAAAAAAACCTGAACATTGAAATTCAAAACGACATTGCTTCACATACCAGAAAATCGTCAATAATGATAGGCCTTCATTTTGTGGGAAATTGGATTAGACTTTATGGTGACACACTTGCTAAAATGAAATGATTCTTAATGCCCTAACAAGTGGCGTGATTTGTTGGAAATTAATATTAACGTGAAACGGTTTTTTTTTTTTTTTTAAATAAACAACAACAACAACAAAACAGCAAAAAGAAGAAAAAAACAGCAACAAAAAAACAAACAAAAACAAAAACAAAACTCACACACATAAATGAGATGCGAGTTTAAAATGGATTCAGATAAAAATAGTTCACGGGATTATTGCAGTGAACATACCTCTGAAACAGATGAACTTTTTCTGGTGATTATAAATGTAGCTTCTGCGGACAACATTCAGAATACACTGAACTTTTTTTTTCTTTTTTCTTTTTTTTTAGATTGTGCAGAGATTTTGGTCTGCTCTTCAAACAGTTATCAGTAACAAATTCAATAATATACAAAGTGTCCAATTAAAACAAACAATAGTTTCTTTTATTTGGAAACTCACACTCTTTTTTTTTTCTTTCCTTTTTTTCTTTTTTGTAACGAGGACTTTTTCGGTCTTATCATTTTACTTGCCAAACACTCTCTGTACAAAAGTAAATCCCACAAACAACCTCCACAATTCAATGCATTTGGAACAAACAACCTCCACAATTCAATGCATTTGGAACAAACAACCTCCACAATTCAATGCATGTGGAACGCAGCTCAGTTTCCAGATACTAAGTTGAAAAAAAATATATGTATCTTATGTTTTTGAAGAACAATTCCACGATTCATACAAAATTAATGGAAAAAAAAGTCAAAATAATGGAAAAAACAAATTTGCCAAAATGAATGCGGATACTGTTTCCTATAGCTCTAATCTTGCTCGCTTCCTTGGAACCACATTATAGTACGGACCTTATGGAATACAAAGTGTATCCGATGCAGTGCATTTAATATTTGTGTTAAGATTTCAATAAGCTCCTCTTTGCTCATATCGTGGGTATACACATGGCATACCCACTATTCCATGCTGTATGATGTCAGAAGCCATGATTTGTCTGCCTTGTTTCATTATCAGTTGTACTATTCATTTACTTTTTGTTTTACAGGTTTTGTCTTGTGTGTCTCTTGTATCCTATATATTCAAAATGATGTTCTGTTTGTTCACATTACTTTGTTGTATGCTCATATCATTAATGTTTTTTTTTACACACAAAAAATAAACAAACAGATGAGTAAATAAAAAAGACTAAATAGATAAATGAATGACGAAAACTTGATACGTAACCTAATCCTACGTAAGAACAAAGCACGGATACCATCTACATTTTATTTCAGATGTCAGAAAGTATCTTGTTTGTAGCTTGAGCAACTCCGAACAGCTTCAAACAATAAGTTAAACATCAAGACGAATGACGACATGCAATCTTCTACTTACCAGAAAACCGCAAACTCCTAGCACATGAGTCACTGAAGCAGGCAGACGCCGGAGTGTATTTGGCAAGCACTTTTCAATGAACCCCGATGACAATTATTCCCCGAAACTGAGCCAGCCAGTCTACTTTACTGTGGTTTCTCTGTCAGCGCTGGATTTGATTGACTGATTGATGTGGATACTTATATTGCGCCTGTCCGCGGTCAGAGACCAAGCTCTAAGCGCTTTACATACACGGGGACATTTGCACCACAGGCTGCCTACCTGGGTAGAGCCGACTGACGGCTGCCACTGGGCGCTCATCAATCGTTTCCTGTGTCATTCAATCAGATTTCAGACGCACACGCATACACACTCAGACAGACATGTAACATTTTCGTTTTCGGGGGTGTGCATGCTGGGTATATTCTTGTTTCCATAACCCACCGAACGCTGACATGGATTACAGTATCTTTAACGTGCGTATTTGATGATCTGCGTGCGCATACACACGAAGGGGGTTCAGGCACTTAAACTTAAATATGACAAGGCTCTATTTATGTTTTAAATAACGTCAGGTTTTCCTGCCTCTTCTCTTCAAAACAGATTTGTTATTTATACCCACCGTCATGTACACAAGATTTCTGTACCGCATCATAGAACTGGTCAATTCAAGTCCAGTCTTTCTCACGCAGGGGTTTGCTTATGGTATGATATGTTACTATGTATAAAAGTGAACACAGATCAAAGCATCTCAGCATTCAGAAACACATATCGTGCTTATCTCATGAAAAATCTGCGAACATGTTTCACTTTATTACGATACTATAATCCACAGTTTCATTGATTATCAATGATTATAGCGTTTACGCCTCTTTGCCTGTCTGTGCATCTGTCAGGTCTACCTGTCTCTGTTTCTTTACCCAGTCTTTCTCTTCTTTTTTTCGTCTTTTTTTCCTTTTCTTTTTTTCCTTTTTTTCTTCCCTTCATTCTTTCTTTCCTTCTCCTCTGTTACTGTATTATTTTGTTCATGTCTTTGTACTATTCATGTAAGCTATTGATGTATTGAATTATGTGTTCAACATGCTTTCATTTCTTTTGGAGTGGTGGGGGCGGGGGTAGGCAGGAGATTTTTTTCTTCTTCTTTTTCTTTCTTTCTTTCTTTTTTTTCTATTAAAAAAAGTTTTTGTGCATGCATTTTCTTACCCCTTTTCACCCTGAGGGCCGGATGTAAAAAAGCAGTCTCTTACCGTCGTGAAATAAAATTTCGTTCGTTCGTTTATTCGTTCGTTCGTTCGTTCTGTCCTCGAATGGAACTAATTTTTCTATCGCTTCACAGTTACTTTTGCTTATTAGAAGCACGTGGCTCAGATCGAGAAACGAAAACGTATTCATACCAATCAAACAGGAAGCACATTATAGCCTGCACAATGACTATTAAATTTGCTTGGAGCCTGACCCACTCAAAGACTTCAAAAACAAGAGCAATGATCAAAACGAATGAAAACAGAACATTTTCTAACTCACTGTAATCGTCACTCAGCTGGGCAAAAACCAAACCGGCTGTGCGGCCAAACATTTCCTGACAATGTGTGGCGCAGTTTGTCCTTTTTCTAATTATATAGAGCAAGTCACGTGACGGTGACGTTGACGATGATGACTCATTGGGAATTCCCGCAAGTCAGACACCCAGACAGAGACAGAGAAGTTGAACAGTTGACTGTCGTCCTCGCACTTCCGTGATGGTATAAGTACCACCAACCGCAGATTGATAACGAGAACAGTTAACTTGTTTTGGAAGCCAGCCACGAAGTGACAAGCACTAGCAAAAACGATGGAGTTGAAAGGAAACATGGAAAGGGAGACAAAACAGGAGAGGAACAGAATGTCAGCCATCGCCATGATGAAAAACATCGAATGTTCTCGATCAGTCAACGAGTGCAGTATCTTGGGAACATTATTGACACACACACACACACAGCCACACGCACACACAGAGCCACACACACACAGAGACACACACAGACACATACACACACACACAGCCACACGCACAGCCACACACACACACACACACACACACACACACACACACACACACACACACACACACACACACACACAGACTATGCACCATATCAGTGCATCAGAAGCGCCCATAATGTTTCCATTTAACAAAATTAATATCGTCTAACGAACGGCAATGTCCCAGAGAAATGAGACAGACAGACACACAGACAGACACACAGACACACAGACAGACAGACACACTGCAGTTGGTTGTGTCTGGGTTAAGTTTGGAGGACGGAGGACGGACGAGGTGTTCAAATGACAGTCAAGTCCCCTCGATAAATAATATTATGTATTATATGTAAAATAGAGACCTCCGCATAAATCCAACACGCTGATTAAGCCCAGAGAAAAACCTTGTCCTGTCCATGTTTTGTGTAAAAATATTCACATTAAAAAATGAAGAAGAAAGTGAAAAACAACAACAGAAAGTCTGAATGACAACACTGAACACCAACGCACCCATGCCGACATGTAGAAGGAAATGGGCGGGCAGCGAAGCACTCTACAACGTTGAGTCAAGTTGTGTGGGCTTTGGATGTGGCGGAAGGACGGCCGAGTGGTTAAAGCGTTGGACTTTCAACCTGAGGGTCCGGGGTTCGAATCTCGGTAACAGCGCCTGGTAGGTAAAGGGTGGAGACTTTTCCGATCTCCCAGATCACCACATGTGCAGACCTGCTTGTGCATGAACCCTCTTCGTTTGTATACGGAAGCAGAAGATCAAATGGGCACGTTAAAGATCCCGTGATCCATGTCAGCGTTCGGTGGGTTATGGAAACAGGAACATACCCAGCATGTACACCCCTGAAAGCGGAGTATGACTGCCTTCATGGCGGGGTAAAAACGGTTGTACACATAAAAGCCCGCTCGTGTACATACGAGTGAACGTGGGAGTTGCAGCCCACGAACGCAGAAGAAGAAGACTTGGCGGAAGGAATGTTCGGGGGCCAGTGGCATGAACTTGTCATTGTAACCCGCCCAGCTGAAATATCCATGTGTGTGTGTTGTAACGACAGTGTCGATCTTGTGTGAAGGGGGAAGGGCGGGGAGGGGGGAGGGAGGTTATGGGGTAGAGGGAAGTTCATGTATGTGAAAGTCAATAGAATTGTATATTGTGCTTTTTAGGTGTGTGTTCTTTCTTTAATTTTTAGCGTCTTTTCACTTTGAGTGATATCAGATGTGTGTGTGTGTGTGTGTGTGTGTGTGTGTGTGTGTGTGTGTGTGTGTGTGTGTGTGTGTGTGTGTGTGTGTTTGCAGGGTACTCTGAAGCAACTGAACAACAACACGTCACTGGTGCTGCTACTTCTGCTCTTTCTGTCAGCGTGTCTACTGCTGCTACAACCTCTGACGCATCTGCTCCTCTTTCTGTCAGCGTGTCTACTGCTGCTACAAACTCTGACGCATCTGCTCCTCTTCCTGTCAGCGTGTCTGCTGCTGCTACAAACTCTGACGCATCTGCTCCTGCTCCTGCAACAAGTTCTGGTGCCACTGCTTCTGCTACTGCTACCACTACCACTCTTTCTACCAATACTACTACTGGTGATGTTTCCACACCTGCCGAAGACCAGAGATCCCAGAGTGCCAGGGGTACAGCTGACACAGGCTCGTCCACAGCTGACACTCGGCAAGTATCTTCAGCTCCGGGAGGTGCCTCATCTGCTGATACTGTCGCAGACGCCTCTCCTGACGGCCAAAGGACTGGAAATCGGGATACCGCTGAGCTATCGGGGAACACCCCTGGGGAGGGGGAGGAGAGAAGGGAGAGTGGCGGTGGTGATGGAAGTGAAGGAGAAGCATCGTCGACGGAGAACCTGGAGGCGGAGAGACAGGTGCGTGCGTGCGTTCGTGCGCGCGTGTGTATGTGTGCGCGCGCGCACGTGTGTGTGTGTGTGTGTGTGTGTGTGCGTGTGTGTGCGCGCGCATTAACATTCACCAATCATTCATCACGTCTGTAGTGTCTTTCTATTCAAGCCAGCCAACACTCGCCGTGATAACTGGAATGAAAAGATCACAAGGACAAACGATAACGCCGACGATGACGACAGCGACGACGACGACAATGAAAATGAGTATGGTAAAGATAATGATGATGATGAAGATGATGAAAATGGTGATGATGACGACGATGATGATGATGACCTTTTGACAGATAGTGACCTACGAAGACCTGGGCATTTTCTCCCAGCGGCCCAAGCGGCCGGACATGGCCGTGAAACAGGTGCGAATCAACACCTTCGGCAGCTGGCAGCACCAGGCCACTCACCCGGCCGCCAGAATGGCCGAAGCGGGCTTTTATTACACAGGTAAGGGTTGAGACAAGGCAAGACGAAGACAAGGCACGAAAAGAGAAGGCAGGACAATACAATACAAGGCAAGACGAAGACAAGACACGAGAAGACAAGGTAGGACAATACAATACAAGGCAAGACGAAGACAATACAATACAATACAATACAAGGCACGAGAAGACAAGGCAAGACAATACAATACAAGGCAAGACGAAGACAAGGCAGGACAATACAAGGCAAGACAAGACAAGACAATACAAGGCAAGACGAAGACAAGACACGAGAAGACAAGGCAGGACAAGACAATACAAGGCAAGACGAAGACAAGACACGAGAAGACAAGGCAGGACAATACAATACAAGGCAAGACGAAGACAAGACACGAGAAGACAAGGCAGGACAAGACAATACAAGGCAAGACGAAGACAAGACACGAGAAGACAATACAATACAAGGCAAGACGAAGATAAGGCAGGACAAGACAATACAAGGCACGAGAAGACAAGACAAGACAATACAAGGCAAGACGAAGACAAGGCAGGACAAGACAATACAAGGCAGGACAAGACAAGGCAGCACAAGACAATACAAGGCAAGACGAAGACAAGGCAAGACAAGACAAAGCAGCACAAGACAATACAAGGCAAGACGAAGACAAGACACGAGAAGACAAGGCAGGACAATACAATACAAGGCAAGACAAGACAATTTCTTTGTTATCGAGGGTTGGTGACAAGCTGCCCTGGACCACAACTGAGGTGGCAGAGAAGAAAGGAGTTTTTCGTTTCGTGTATATATATATAAATTTTTTAATTATTTATTCTTTTATTTATTTATTTATTATTTTTTCTCAAGGCCTGACTAAGCGCGTTGGGTTACGCTGCTGGTCAGGCATCTGCTTGGCAGATGTGGTGTAGCATATATGGATTTGACCGAACGCGGTGACGCCTCCTTGGCCTTGAGCTACTGATACTGATACTGGTACTGGTACTGTTTGGTTTGGTTTCAGGTCACGCTGACCTGGTGCGCTGCTTCTACTGCAAAGGAGGCCTGAAAACGTGGGAGAGGTCGGACCAGCCGTGGGTTGAACACTGTCGCTGGTTCCCTCGCTGCCCCTATGTCAGGCTTTGCAAGGGACAGATGTTCGTCGATGTCGTGCAGAACATGAACCGTTCTGGCTACTCACCCACTGTATGTGTGTGTGTGTGTGTGTGTGTGTGTGTGTGGTGAGTGAGTGAGCGAGAGAGAGAGTGTGTGTGTGTGTGCATGTGTGTAGTGAGTGGTGTGAGTGAGTGAGCGAGAGAGAGAGAGAGTGTGTGTGTGTGTGTGTGCATGTGTGTAGTGAGTGGTGTGAGTGAGCGAGAGCGAGCGAGAGAGAGAGAGAGAGAGTGTGTGTGTGTGCATGTGTGTAGTGAGTGGTGTGAGTGAGTGAGAGAGAGGGGGGGAGAGAGAGAGAGAAAGTGTGTGTGTGTGTGTGTGCGTGTGTAGTGGGTGAGAGAGAGAGAGAGAGATGGAGAGAGAGAGAGAGAGTGTGTGTGTGTGTGTGTGAGATGATAAGTTACATCATCGTGCAAGATTGTGCGCATTTTTTAAAAACATGGTTCATTTCTTCTTCTTCTTCTTTTTCTTCATTATTATTATTATCATTGTTGTTGTTGTTGTTCTTCTTCTTCTTCTTGTTATTATTATCGGTGTGTGTGTGTGTGTGTGTGTGTGTGTGTGTGTGTGTGTGTGTGTGTGTGTGTGTGCAGATCTGTGAGCAGGAGGTTGTTGAGGAGGTGCAGAAGAAGGAAGCGGATGAACCCTACACACGTGAGTGAACCTCAGTCAGACTTTGCTCCAAAAGGAGTTCGTATATATATATATATATATATATATATATATATACATACATACATACATACATATATATATATATATATATATATATATATATATATACATATATATATATATATATATATATATATATATATATATACATACATGTATATATATCTGTTCGTCGCGCGCGTTCGTTTGCTCTCTCTCTCTGTCTCTGTTTCTCTGTCTCTCTGTGTCTGTGTCTGTGTCTGTCTGTCTGTCTGTCTATCTGTCTGTCTGTCTCTTTGGGGTCTTGATATAGCTACAGTACACTGTGAAAAAATTCACTTATTTGCCTTAAAAAAAAGATATCTTGGAGTATCAATGCAAACACCAAATGACCTGATCATATCTTATACGGTGAGACAAACATAATTTCATAACCAGTGTACTTGAATTCCATGGTTAAATGCATGAAATATTGGCTAAAATTTACGCAGACGGAACAGTTCAGATTAGCAAAGAAAGCATAACATGACATGTAATTGACAAGGACAAAGTCAACTGGGTAACAAAAAATCAGTCAAACTGCATGAACTTGGTTTTGGATAAGTTTGGTTGAATAATCAGGGCGTAGAAGAATCATCATAGCTAGATGTATTTGTTTGTTTCTTGCAAGACTGGCTGGTTGCAGATAGCAAAAATGTAATTCTCACTTTCATGAAAGTGAAAGTTTCGAACTGTATAGGTATGTTAACAACTTGCACTGTTTTCCCAAATATCTGTTAGTGAAACTTGACAGGCATTTGAAGTATATAGTTACAAGATTCAGATTTGGAATATCTGATATTTCAGTTTTTAAAAACGTCGAGAAAGGGATGTGCTGTGAGCATTGTGCAACAACAATTCACCAGAAAATGAAGTTCATTCTGTGCTTCAGCGTCCTGCCCTGAGTCATATCAGAGATCAGTTCGTTCCTTTAACTCACTCAGTACGGCCAGTCCTCTCTTCACTTCGACACAGACCCCTCGGATGTCCAGTGGGTGTCTGAATGACCCAACCTTTAGCTTCTGTCGTCAGAATTGTGGTATTCTTTGTCAACATTCACCTCTTCAGTATAAGAGCCTTCCGCTTGCAATATTTTGATGGTGGTAATTGGGGTGAAACGCTGTTAACGTCGTCTCTTTCGCCGTTCGTATGGAGAGAGTTAAAATATTGCGAGCAAACAATTTTATTGAGACTTATTATCTTACTTATGGCACCAATCCAGGAGGATGCTGCAAGCCAGTTCGTTTTGCACTTATCTGAAGATTTCAAAATACGTTCTTTATTGTGCATTTAGTTACTTGTATCTCAGTGTAATTTGTTCAAATTATTTACTATGATTTTGTTATTTGTCAATGTTCACCTTACCCCTTCTCAAGGGGCCACAACCTTTTCGTATCTTTCTGTCTGTCTGTCTCTGTCTCTGTCTGTCTGTCTGTCTGTCTCTCTCTCTCTCTCTAGCTATCTACCGAACTAGCTATCTCCGTCTTTGTTGCTGTCTTTGAGACAGCAGTGAAACTGCTCCCAACCAGACTGCTCGACCGACTGACTGCTCGATCAACCGACCAGTCGATGAACCGATCGGTGGGTTGATCGATTAATAGATTGGTTGGTTGGTTATTAGATTGATTGATTATTGATTGATTGATTGATCGATCGATGAATTGACTGATTGATGAATGACTGACTGAGTGATCGACTTTTTGATTAACCAGCCAGCATGTATTTATCTATTCAACTGGTTGACTGGTTGGTTGGTTGGAAGGATTGGTTCGTGGTTACATTGTTTGATGAATGGATTGGCTGACGGTTGGGGTTTGATTCCCTGGCAGTGGAACCGCCGTCCCCTGTGGACACTTACCGCAAGGAGCTGGCCCGTGACGGACTGCCTGCTGAAGAGGACATCAGCGACGACTGTTTGACAGGTGAGGAGAAGAGGGAAGAGGGGTGCGAGAGGGGGGGGTGGGGTGTAGGAACAGGAGGGGGTGTAGGAGGAGGAGGGGTGTAGGAGGATGTGGGGGTGGAGGAAGAGGAGGGGTGTAGGAAGATGAGGGGTGTAGGAAGAGGAGGGGGTGGAGGAAGAGGTGTGGAGGAGGAGGAGGGTGTGGAGGAGGAGGAGGGGTGTAGGAGGAGGAGGGGTGTAGGAGGAGGAGGGGTGGAGGAGGAGGAGGGGGTGGAGGAAGAGGAGGGGTGGAGGAAGAGGAGGGGTGTAGGAGGAGGAGGGGTGTAGGAGGAGGAGGGGGGTGTAGGAGGAGGAGGGGGTGTAGGAGGAGGAGGGGTGTAGGAAGAGGAGGGGTGTAGGAGGAGGAGGGGGTGGAGGAAGAGGAGGGGTGTAGGAGGAGGAGGGGGTGTAGGAGGAGGAGGGGTGGAGGAAGAGGAGGGGGTGTAGGAGGAGGTGGGGGTGTAGAAAGAGGAGGGGGTGGAGGAAGAGGAGGGGTGGAGGAGGAGGGGGTGTAGGAGGAGGAGGGGTGTAGAAAGAGGAGGGGGTGGAGGAAGAGGAGGGGTGTAGAAAGAGGAGGGGGTGGAGGAAGAGGAGGGGTGTAGGAGGAGGAGGGGTGTAGAAAGAGGAGGGGGTGGAGGAAGAGGAGGGGGTGTAGAAAGAGGAGGGGGTGGAGGAAGAGGAGGGGTGGAGGAAGAGGAGGTGTGGAGGAGGAGGAGGGGGTGTAGGAGGAGGTGGGGGTGTAGGAAGAGGAGGGGGTGTAGAAAGAGGAGGGGGTGGAGGAAGAGGAGGGGTGTAGAAAGAGGAGGGGGTGGAGGAAGAGGAGGGGTGTAGAAAGAGGAGGGGGTGTATGAGGGGTTGGAGGAAGAGGAGGTGTGTAGGAGGAGGGGGTGTAGGAGGAGGTGGAGAAGAAGGAAGCGGATGAACCATACACACGTAAGTGAACATCAGTCAGACTTTGCTCCGAAGAGGGAGGTGGAGGAGGAGGTGAAGAAAAGGGAAGAGGAGGAGGTGGGAGGAAGAGGAGGAGGTGGAGAGGAGGTAGGGGGAAAGGAAGAGTTACAAGAGGAGGTGGAGGAGATGGTTAGAGAGGAGGAGGTGTAGAGGAGGTAGAGGTGGAAGAAGAGGAGAAGCAGAAGGACATGGGGGAAGAGGAGGAGGGGGTGTAGGAGGAGGTGGGAGGAAGAGGAAAAAGTGTAGGATGAGGTGGGAGTAGAAGTTGTAAGAGGAGGTGGGGGCAGAGGAGGAGGAGGTGGAGGAAGAGGAGGGGGTGGAGGAAGAGGAGGAGGTGGAGGAAGAGGAGGAGGGGGAGGTGGGAGGAAGAGGGGGAGGTGGAGGAGGAAGAGGAGGTGTAGGAGGAGGTGGGGGAGGAGGTGGAGGAAGATGAGGAGGTGTAGGTGGGTTTTTTTTTTGGTTTTTTTTTTAAAATCCTCCTTAAACCTTTTTTTTTTTTAAACCCTCCTTAAACCTTTTCACTGAACACATCCTTTAATGTTTGTTGTTGTTTTTTTAAACCTTCCTTTACCCTTTTTATTGAATTCTCCTTTCACCTTTTGGAAAAAAAAAATTAAACCCCCCTTTACCTTTTATTAAACCCTTCTTTCACCTTCCTTTTAACCTTCCTTTATCCTTTTAATTACGTCCTCCTTTAACCTTTCAAAAAAATTAAACCCTCCTTTGAACTTCTCTTTTAACCATCCTTTAACGTGTTTTTTTTGTGTTTTTTTTTTTTAACCATCCTTTTAACGCCTTTTTCAACCCTCCCTTAAACTTTTTGTTAAACCCTCCTTTACCTTTTCTTTAAACCCTCCTTTAAGCTTTTCTTTTAAACCATCCTTTAACGTTGTTTTTAACCATCATTTAACGATGTGTTTGGGTTTTTTTTACCATCCTTTAACGTGTTTTTTTTTAAACCCTCCATTAAACTTTATTTTAATAATCAAATCCTCCTTTAACCTTATCTTTCTAAACCCGGCATTACCCTTACCAAACCATCCTTTTACCTTTTCTGTTAAACCCTCCTTTGACGGTTTTTTGCTTTGTTTTTTTAACCCTATAGTAAAGAGTGGTAACTCTCTCCATGGTTACTCTCTCCTACTTTCGCCGGTTCCAGAGCGGTGTTCATCCTTTAACCTTTCTATTTAACCCTCCTTTAACGGTTTTTCTTGTTTGTTTCCTGTTAGCTTTTTTTTTTAACCTTTCTTTCGCTTGGCGGTCCACAGCAGTGTTTTCAATCTTTTAACCTTTCTATTAAACCCTCCTTTAACGGTTTCTTTTGTTTGGTTGGTTGTTTTTATGTGTGTTTTTTACCCTCCTTTTGCCGGGTCCACAGCAGTGTTTTCGTTTTAACCGTCCATTAACGTTTTAAATTTTTTTTAAATCTACATTCGCTGGGTCCACAGCAGTGTTCTTCCTTTAAACCTTTCTTTTCAACCCTCCTTTAACGGTTTTGTTTGTTTTTAACCCTCCATTCGTTGGGTCTAGGGAGGTGTTCATCCTTTAACCTTTCTTTTTAACCCTGCTTTAACGGTTTTTGTTTGTTTTTAACCCTCCATTCGCTGGGTCTAGAGAGGTGGTCATCCTTTAACCTTTCTTTTTAACCTCCTGTAACGGTTATTGTTTGTTTGTTTTTAACCCTCCATTCGTTGGGTCCACAGCAGTGTTCATCCTTTAAACCTTTCTTTTTAACCCTCCTTTAACGGTTTTTGTTTGTTTGTTTTTAACCCTCCATTCGTTGGGTCCACAGCAGTGTTTATCCGTTAAACCTTTCTTTTTAACCCTCCTTTAACGGTTTTTGTTTGTTTGTTTTTAACCTTCCATTCGTTGCGTCCACAGCAGTGTTCGTCCTTTAAACCTTTCTGTTTAATCCTCCTTTAACAGTCCTTTTTTGTTTGTTTGTCTGTTTGTTTGTTTTTAACCCCTCTTTTCGCTACAGCGGTGTTTGAGCGTCTGGAGCTGGAGAACGACGCCATCCAGAACGAGACCCTGTGCAAGATGTGTCAGAGCAAGGAGGTCAGCGTCCTCTTCCTGCCCTGCGGTCACCTCGTGGCCTGCGCTGAGGTGGGTGTTGGGGGTGGGGTGCTTGGGGGTGGGGGTGGTGGTCTTGTTCTGGGCTGGGCTGGGCGGGGCTGCGTTAAGAGTTTGTGTGTGTGTGTGTGTGTGTGTGTGTGTGTGTGTGTGTGTAGTGGGTGGGGTGGGGGCTTGTGTGTATGCGTTTGTTGTTGTGTGTGTGTTGGGGGCAGGGGGGGGGTGGGTGGATGTTTGTGTAGGGGGTGAGGGGAGGGGGGAACGTGGTGTGGTGTGGTGTGGTGTGGTGTGTGTGTGTGTGTGTGTGTGTGTAGGGCGGAGGTAGGGGGTGTTGTGTGTGTGTGGGGGGGGGAATGGGGGGGATGTATGTCTTTGTGGGGTGTGTGTGTGTGTGTGTGTGTGTGTGTGTGTGTGTGTGCGTGCGCGCGCGCTCGTGCAACTGCGTGCGCCCGTACCGTAAGCATCACTGAACGTTCTTTACAGTCATAAGTTGTTGTTTTCATTTTTTTTGATTGCTTGCTTGCTTGATTAGTTAAAATCCTTTGTGACATATGCCTGGACTGTGGAGAGGAATAGAGGATGGGTGGGTGGATAGATAGATAAATAGATGGATGGGTGGGTGGACAGATAGATAAGTAGGTGGATAGATGGGTGGATAGATAGATAGGTGGATAGATGGGTGGGTGGATAGATAGATAGATAGATAGGTTGATAGATGGTGGATAGATAGATAGGTAGGTGGATAGATGGGTTGATAGATACATACATACATAGATACGTGGGTGGGTAGATGGATGGGTTGATACATACATACATACATACATACATACATACGTGGGTGGATGGGTGGATGGACTAACGGACTGACTGGCTGATTTGTGCAGTGCTCCCATGCCTGAATAGATAACGTGGGTGGGTGGATGGATAGACAGATAGGTGGGTGTGGGTAGGTGGGTGGATAGATAGATAGGTGGGTGTGGGTAGATGGGTGGATAGATAGATAGGTGGGTGTGGGTAGATGGGTGGATGGATGGATAGATAGATAGGTGGGTGTGGGTAGGTGGGTGGATAGATAGATAGGTGGGTGTGGGTAGGCGGATGGGTGGATAGATAGATAGGTGGGTGTGGGTAGATGGGTGGATGGATGGATAGACAGATAGGTGGGTGTGGGTTAGTGGGTGGGTGGATGGATAGACAGATAGGTGGGTGTGGGTAGGTGGGTGGATGGATGGATAGACAGATAGGTGGGTGTGGGTTAGTGGGTGGGTGGATGGATAGACAGATAGGTGGGTGTGGGTAGGTGGGTGGATGGATGGATAGACAGATAGGTGGGTGTGGGTTAGTGGGTGGGTGGATGGATAGACAGATAGGTGGGTGTGGGTTAGTGGGTGGGTGGATGGATAGACAGATAGGTGGGTGTGGGTAGGTGGGTGGATAGATAGATAGGTGGGTGTGGGTAGGTGGGTGGATAGATAGGTGGGTGTGGGTAGGTGGGTGGATAGATAGGTGGGTGTGGGTAGGTGGATGGATAGACAGATAGGTGGGTGTGGGTAGGTGGATGGGTGGATAGATAGATAGGTGGGTGTGGGTAGATGGGTGGATGGATGGATAGATAGATAGGTGGGTGTGGGTAGGTGGGTGGATGGATGGATAGACAGATAGGTGGGTGTGGGTAGGTGGGTGGATGGATGGATAGATAGATAGGTGGGTGTTGGTAAGTGGGTGGGTGGATGGATAGACAGATAGGTGGGTGTGGGTAGGTGGGTGGGTGGATGGATAGACAGATAGGTGGGTGTGGGTAGGTGGGTGTGGGTGGATGGATAGATAGATAGGTGGTTGTGGGTAGGTGGATGGATGGATAGATAGATAGGTGGGTGTGAGTAGGTGGATGGATGGATGGATAGATAGATAGGTGGGTGTGGGTAGGTGGGTGGATAGATGAATAGATAGATAGGTGGGTGTGGGTAGGTGGATGGATGGATAGATAGATAGGTGCGTGTGGGTAGGTGGGTGGGTGTGGGAAGCGGGTGGGTGGATGGATGGATGGATGGATGATGATGGATGATGGACTGGTTAACTGACTGACTGGCTGGTTTGTGCAGTGTGCCCCTGCCTTGAGGTCCTGCGCGATTTGTCGACAGTCCGTGAGCGGCTCAGTGCGCGTGCGCATGGACAACGTTTCCGGCGACCCGCCCGATGCGCCGCCTGTAGAGGGCGCTGAGGCAGGGGAGGCCACTACCATGCCGGGTGGACCTTAGCATCGGGCATCTGCCAGCTGTTGTTGTTGAATTTCATTTTGTGACAGAACGTCCAGATTTGATGATATTGGAAAGCAGTTACTTCCTTAAAAGTACACGAAATCAAAATCAGTTTCTGATTTCTGACTATAAATCCAAAAGAGAGAGTGAAGAGTGTGTATAAAAGCTGAGGGAAAATCACAAAGAGGGGATATAATAATATGTGACATGTTTTCTTCTTTTTCTTATATCTCAGATTCTGTGTATTATAAGGTTCAAAATGTGTGTGTGTGTGTGTGTGTGTGTGTGACTTCACAGGTATCACTGGTAGAAGTTGTATACTTCTCGTATTATTTGTAGAAAACTGTGTTTATATTCATATTTGTTTAGATTTCTTACGTTTTTATTCTAAACTAGATTATTCAGGTGCTATCAAATTGTTTGAACAGGACTACATTTATTTCTGTTTGGATTTCCGGAGTTTGGATCCAACACTGACCTTCAGGGACTGTATACGTACAGGTCTCATATTGTAAAAAAACCAAAAAAAACCCAAACCCCCCACCCCCCCAAAAAAAACAAACAAACAAACAAAAAAACGAACAAACAAAAAAACAGCACCAAAAAACAAAACAAAAACAAAAACAAACCAAACCAAACCAAACCCCAAACTTAGTTTATATTTCTGTTTGAAGTTCTCATGTGTCTGCCTACGACTAACTTTCTTTGAAGAATGTTTGATATTGGAAGCTTCGAACAGAACTTGCAGTTTACATAGATTCCATTCTGATATGTGTAAACTTTGTTTAAAACTTTGAAGTCATATTGTTTCAGGTATTTGTTCAATATTTGCTGTATGTATATGTGGCTTGTTAATGCGTATTAACATCAGTTTTGTTTTACTTTTGAAGTTACATGATTGCAGTCTGTTCATTGACATGTGTGAAAATTAGCAGTGAATATGAATGTAAAAACAGCAAATGTATACATAATTCTGCATGTGATGGCGATTTTCATGTTTTGTATTTGATATGATACCGCGCGGAAGAAAAAAAGATACAGCAGTATTACAAGGAATGAGAACAACACAACAGTGAAGTGAACAAAAAGTACGAATATTGGCAACGTGTGTGTTCTTCTTTCTACATTACATCTTTTAGTTTCCCTTTGGCATTTTCCTCCTGATAGTATTATCATATATCATCATAAGCTTGAAGCTTTGGAACATCATTGGATTGTGATTTTTTTTTTTCATCTGTGGAGAAGTGGTGTCCGGTTTCATGAGGGAGGGCGCGTGCGCGCGCGCGCGTACACACACACACACACGCACGCACACACACACACACACACACACTCACACACACACACACACACACACACACACACACACACACACAGCCCCCCGAACCCCACTTTTTGTTTTCCTCTCCACCACCACAGGTAGAACGAGCAAATTATGGCATTCTTGAAATCATTTGCCGACAGACAATGCATTGTATCTTGATGAGAAAACATGCAACATTTCGCTTGAAAATAAACACGATATTGTAATTCCACGATTATCTGAAAAACAAACAACAACAACAACAACAACAAAAAAACCGTTAAATCATGGTGCTGCTGCTACTGCTGTTGCTTCGACTGCTACTACTACTACTACCGCTGCTGCTGCTGTTGCTGCTGTGACTACTACTACTACTACTATTAACGCTGCTGCTGCTGTTGCTGCTGCTGCGACTACTACTACTACTACTAACGCTGCTGCTGCTGTTGCTGCTGCGACTACTACTACTACCGCTGCTGCTGCTACTACTACTTTTAGTATCCTTAGAAAGAATACATGAAAAGTGCAAACGCTTAGACACGTGTGTGTGTGTGTGTGTGTGTGTGTGTGTGTGTGTGTGTGTGTGTGTGTACATGTTTGTGTGTCTCTTAGAACAACGGCAGATGTGTAAGTCGGCCAAAGTGCTAATGTCTTCACCGTTGGAAAATAAAGATTCATTCATTCATTCACTCTCTCTCTCTCTCTCTCTCTCTCTCTCTCTCTCTCTCTCTCTCTCTTGATTATAAATGGATCTTGTAATAATGACACCAGTGGGGATTTTACTTTTGTGTCACCACATGGAAATAGTGTCATCGACTACTTTCTTGTTTCAGAAAATTTATGTAAGCGTTGTGATTTGCAGATTGATGTTTGTTTGTTTTCCTGGCACTTGCCTGTTGTACTGAAATATGAGAATGATCAGTGTGTTGTAGAAGACCAGGAACCAAAGACAGAATGTGCTGTTGAAAACAAAATTGTGTGGAATGAAGAAAAGGTTCAGCTGTTTAAAGATGAGCTGGACAGTAATGAATTTAGAGAAAGTATATGTGAAGCTCACCGCATGTTATGTTTGAATGTGGACAGGGGAGTTAATTTGTTTACTAATGCGTTGTACGGAGCTGCTGCGTGCATGGTGAGAGTGTGTGGAAAAGGAAAGAAAGAGTTTAATGATTGGTTTGATATAGAATGTAAACAGAAGAAAAAACAGGTTAAGAGATTACTTAAGAGATTTCAAAGATGTAAGACGGAAAATGATAGGAAGCAGAAGAAAGAAGACTATACGAAAGAAAGAAAAGTGTATATTGATCTAAAGAGAGACAAAAAACGAGCGTTTGAACAAGAAAGATTAAAAAGACTAAAAAATAATGTTCATGACCCAAAGATGTTTTGGTCAATTATAAGATCGGTTAATAAGAAAGCAGTGATCTATAATGATATCAGCACTCAGCAGTGGTATAATCACTTTTTTAATGTTTTTAACGCAGCTGGGGATAGTTTTGAACAAGAAGAAATTTTGTTTGAAGACGAAGAGAACAGGGGAGAGCAACCTTTATTCGATGACCCAATAACTAAGCAGGAAGTTATTAATAGTATAAAGAATTTAAAAGCTGGTAAAAGTTCTGGTCCAGACTTCATTGTAAGTGAAATGTTAAAAAATGCAAATAACTCTGTCATAGAATTCTTAGTTTCTTTATTCAATAAATTGTTTGAAGATGGGACATTTCCTTATGATTGGTCGAAATCCATTATTATCCCCATACATAAAAAAGGCAACACGAATGATCCGGATAACTACAGGGGAGTAGCATTGACAAGTGTAATCAGCAAAGTTTATACTCATATTTTGAATAAAAGACTTACGAAGTGGGCAGAAACAGAAGAGAAAAACATTGAGCAGCAGGCGGGTTTTAGAGCTGGTTATAGCACGATAGATCACATATTCACACTGTATTCTTTGGTACAAAATTATCTCTTACGAAATTCTAAATTATATGTAGCATTTGTGGATTTCAGAAAAGCGTTCGACTCTGTAAATCGTAATATTTTGTGGGATATTTTGAGAAAAACTGGTGTACATGGCAAGCTTTATACGGCCGTTAAGAGTATATATGATTCTGTCCTTGTGTGTGTACGTGATAAATGTAATTATTCTGATTTTTTCGAATGTCCATATGGTGTTAAACAGGGTTGTCTGCTAAGTCCCTTGTTGTTTTCGTTTTTCATTAATGAACTTGCTGTTGAAATATCAAAAAAGGGTAGACATGGAATTCAGATGATTCCAGGAGCAGTAGAATTGTTTTTGATGTTATTTGCAGATGATATTGTACTTTTGTCTGATACGGCCATTGGATTGCAGAATCAACTAACTGTTTTAAAGCAAGAGGCAGACAGATTGCGGCTAACTGTAAATCTTGAAAAAACTAATGTTATAGTTTTTCGAAATGGGGGCCACCTTTCAGCACATGAAAAATGGTTTTATGGTGATAAAGAGTTAATAGTGACGAATTCCTATAAGTATCTGGGGATGTTATTTACCACGAAATTGAGTCTGTCGTCTGCTTGGGCTGAAACAAGCAAAAAAGGGAAAAAAGGGGTAATAGAAATTATTAAATCTTTTCGGAAGCTACATTCCATTGATATGAGCCTTTTCTGGAAATTGTTTGACACACAGGTTGAACCGGTTTTGACATATGCAGCAGAAATTTGGGGACTTTTGATTAATAGTCAACTCGAAAGGGTGCACACATTTGCCATTAAACGTTTTCTCGGCGTTCCACTACACTCATCAAACACAGCACTATATGGGGAAACCGGCAGATACCCACTGTATGTTAAGACTTTCGTAAAATGTGTAAAGTATTGGATTAAGTTGACAAGGCTACCGGCTTCCAGATTGTGTAAGCAAGCGTATGAGATGATGTTACTGCAAGAAGAGAGAGGCAAACAAAACTGGGTTTATCAAATCAAAAAAACTCTAACTGAACATGGATTTGGACTTGTTTGGATGTGTCAAGGAGTGGGTTACGAAAATGTGTTTATCTCAGAATTTAAAGATAGATTGATAGCATGCTATAAACAAAATTGGCATGGAGAAATGGAAAGTAATGATAAATATAGCTGGTTCTTTTCCTTCAAGACAGCATTTCAGACAGAAAGATATATTTCAGTCATAACAAACAGGTGGCACAGAGTCAATCTTGCTAGATTTAGATTGAGAACAGTCGGGCTGAATGCTAATAAAAGATGGTTTGAGACAGGTGGATTAACATCTCCTTGTCCAGTGTGTGGCGAGAATAAAGAAGATGAGATACATTTCATGTTCAGTTGCAAAGGATACGAGGAGGTTCGGGAAAACTGTACAGTCTTTAAAACAGCTGCAGCAAAGAGGAAAGACCTGGTCAGTGTCTTAACATCAAATGACGAAAATATTATCCTCTCACTTGCAAAATACCTCTCAGAGGCAGTAGATACACGGAAAAAGAAAATAAATGATCAAAATGCCCGTTAATTCATAATATATACAAACATTAATGGTTTCCAAAATGATTTCTTTGAGGGTTAAAATTAGAAGCAGATAGAATTAGTATTTGGATGGTCAATCTAATGATGATGATGTTGTTATTTTTTTGTGTGTGTGCAATTTTGTTGGCTGTTGTTTATTGATATAACCTTTGTAACATTAGGTGCGCTAGTTTTTGTTTTTGTTCTGTTTTGTTTTACTTTTTCAAATGATTGGATAAAACGACACTGTAACTTCCCCTGCACCCCCCTGTCACATGGGCTGTTAAGCTAATGACAGTAAAGAGTCAAAAAGTGTCTCTCTCTCTCTCTCTCTCTCTCTCTCTCTCTCTCTCTCTCTCTCTCTCGTGTGTGTGTGTGTGTGTGTGTTTGTGTGTGTGTGTGTGTGTGTGTGTGTGTGTGTTCATGTAACGATATGGCTTTTTTTTCTCTCTCCCTTTGTTTTACTTTGCTATTTCACCAAAGGCAGCTAAATCATTTGTGATAAACGTGTGGTAAGAATGAACACTGTGGTTTTGAGTGACCAGATTGAGCGCATATCCCTGCGTACTATTGTCTGAAAGCAGTACTTTCCATGATTACCGTGTGATGAGTACATAGAAAAACGTGCATGACTGCTTAAGATGTCGTTGGTCTTTTTTGGGACAATAAAACACGCAAGCCTACTTTGAATATCGTTTGTTAGTTTGTGTTGTTTGTTTGTTTGTTTTTGTTTTTTCTTGTTCGTTTTTTTTTCATCGATTTTATTGGTTCACATGATGGCAGCACATTGATTTTGTGGAAATGGGAATGTTTTCTGACGAACATGAATAAACATGAGATGACGTGATCGTTCAATTATCTGTTTTTTTTTCACCAGTTTCACAGGCTTTGATTCGTGTTCAAGTTTGAGTGTACAATGCTTATACTGATACATTATATCCCCTTTGTTCAATTTTGAGTGTACAATGCTTATACTGATACATTATATCCCCTTTGTTCTGGAAAGGCCCAACGCATTAAAGACTCTATTTGTCATTCGTGTGTGTGTGTGTGTGTGTGTGTGTGTGTGTGTGTGTGTGTGTGTGTGTGTGTGTGCGTGTGTGCGTGACTGATGCATAACTGAATGGGACAGGAAACTAATGACGAGCGCCTACATACAGCTTTTAGTCGGCTCTTACCAGGCAGGCAGCCTTGTTGTGCAAATGACTTCGTGTTTGTAAAGCGCCTAGAATAGGCGCTCTAGGCTATAAGCGTGACATCAATCAATCAATGTCTTCAATCACCAGTGTGTGTGTGTGTGTGTGTGTGTGTGTGTGTGTGTGTGACATTAAACAAAACTCCTTCCTTCCTTCCTTCCTTTCTAGTATAGTTGAATAAGACTAAAATAATCAGCTGGCACACTCGTTGCACCTGACGTATTGCAGTTATCACGACATTAGGTTTCAGATTCGGCATACACCTTTCATGCCCTGCTCTCATGGTGACCTCATTTTCGACCCCTCTTCACTTCCGTGCTTGGGGTGAGTCCTGTCAAGGCCTTCGCTGTCGGCAGATTCATGGGGGTACTGTCAATGTGGGGATGTGGTGGCGGTCACCACAGTGGGGAGTGGGGGGCAGGTGGGTGTGGGAGGCGCACACTCTGTCCATTATTGTCAGTAGGGGGGCAGAGAAGGTGGTGTCCTAAGTACGTGAAATCAGAACAGGCACTGCTGAACACCAGCGAAGTGACTCAGCAACAGTGCAGGGTCTTCTCTGGTGTGTGGCCTCCTGGCGACCTGACATTCGGAAAGTTCCCTGTGGACTGCCGACGCTGGTACCGCTATGGACGAATCCAGGTGTTGGTGTGCATGGGGAACTCGGAATGAGCGGCGTGGGAGTAATGCCACTGAAACGGCGCAGATGATTGTACAGCCAGAACAAATCAAAAAAAAAAAAAAAAAAAAAAAAAAAAAAAAAAAAAAAAATTGGCATACACTTGACTTGTTTCTCCTGCATGAAAACTGTTGGTGATCTGCGAAAGGTTAAAAAATAATTATTAAAAAAATTATTAAAAAAACAACACCTGCAAATGGACCAACACCACTTCCTTAATTAAAAATCTTTTTTTCCACAACACCATGAGCGAACGAAGACCTTTCTTGTTGCATTCCTTGGGTATACTCTTTAGTACAGGGATATCACAAGGCTTTTTTTTTTGTTGCATTCCATGGGTATACTCTTTAGTACAGGGATACCACAAGGCGTTTTTCCTGTTTCATTCCATGGGTATACTCTTTAGTACAGGGATACCACAAGGCGTTTTTCTCGTTGCATTCCATGGGTATACTCTTTAGTACAGGGATATCACGAGGCGTTTTTCGTGTTGCATTCCATGGGTATACTCTTTAGTACAGGGATACCACAAGGCGTTTTTCCTGTTGCATTCCATGGGTATACTCTTTAGTACAGGGATATCACAAGGCGTTTTTATTGTTGCATTCCATGGGTATACTCTTTAGTACAGGGATACCACAAGGCGTTTTTCTTGTTGCATTCCATGGGTATACTCTTTTTAGTACAGGGATACCACAAGGCGTTTTTCCTGTTGCATTCCATGGGTATACTCTTTAGTACAGGGATACCACAAAGCGTTTTTCTTGTTGCATTCCATGGGTATACTCTTTAGTACAGGGATATCACGAGGCGTTTTTCGTGTTGCATTCCATGGGTATACTCTTTAGTGCAGGGATACCACAAAGCGTTTTTCTTGCTGCATTCCATGGGTATACTCTTTAGTACAGGGATACCACAAGGCGTTTTTCCTGTTGCATTCCATGGGTATACTCTTTAGTACAGGGATACCACAAGGCGTTTTTCTTGCTGCATTCCATGGGTATACTCTTTAGTGCAGGGATACCACAAGGCGTTTTTCTTGTTGCATTCCATGGGTATACTCTTTAGTACAGGGATACCACAAAGCGTTTTTCCAAATGGAGGGTGGTTTTACAGTGCTTCAAAGTGTTGGTTCGAATACCACCAGGGCCGGGCACTTTATGTAGAAAAAGCATTCCCACTGAAGCAGGGAGAAACTCGAAATAACTGAAGAGGCCTCTCTTTCTCTTGTTACGAATGTCTGATTTCGGTCTATCTGTCTGTCTGATTGTCCGTATGTCTCTCATGTGTGTGTGTGTGTGTGTGTGTGTGTGTGTGTGTGTGTGTGTGTGTGTGATTGTTCTTGCCTATATGGAGCGTAGATTTTTAATATGTAATAAAGATAAAGGTTTAAGATATTTACACACACACACACACATACACACACACACACACACACACACATATATATATATATATATAACCCATGTAGAATCATGATACTATTATCATCCTCATCATCTTCATTATTGTTATTATTATTATTATCATCATTATTATCTTTTTTTAACGAACATGTAACCGTCAAAAGCTTTCTGTCCCATGAAACTGGAAGATCTCACCTAACAATTGAATCAGTTGTTGAACCATTGCATCTCACCTAACAATTGAATCAGTTGTTGAACCATTGCAATTCATTCAGTTTCAAGTGGCCACATACAAGCAAGTGCAGGATGCATTGTAGATTACTTCCCTTGCATTGCAAAAGCAGAGGACACGATGGAATCTCACTCTTGAGCGGAACCGTACTACTTTTGGACGGGCGCAATAGCCGAGTGGTTAAAGCGTTGGACTGTCAATCTGAGGGTCCCGGGTTCGAATCACGGTGAGGGCGCCTGATGGGTAAAGGGTGGAGATTTTTACGATCTCCCAGGTCAACATATGTGCAGACCTGCCAGTGCCTGAACCCCCTTCGTGTGTATACGCAAGCAGAAGATCAAATACGCACGTTAAAGATCCTGTAATCCATGTCAGCGTTCGGTGGGTTATGGAAACAAGAACATACCCAGCATGCACACACCCCGAAAGCGGAGCATGGCTGCCTACATGGCGGGTTAAAAACGGTCATACACGTAAAAGCCCACTCGCGTATATACGAGTGAACGTGGGAGTTGCAGCCCACGAACGCAGAAGAAGAAGAAGAAGTACTACTTTTGGATACCGTTTATGAAGAGAAATTGGGTTCTCAATGTGGATTAGAGGTCCCAGTTAGAATCTGGATTAGTGTCACTCCGGTTTTTTTTTTTTTGTTTTTTTTTTTAAGAATGTTTATATTCTCTCTCTGTCTGTCTGTCTGTCTGTCTCTGTCGAGGATATAGTCATAGAATACACTAAAGTTTTGTTGTTGTTTTTTTTAGTTAGTTAAAAAGAACTGTGGGAAAACCACAACATTACGATAATTTTGAGTTGGTTTTGCTGCAAGTTTGAAAATCAGAAAAAAAGTTATTTTATCCGCTAATGAATCAGTCGCCGATATTTTCTCTCCCTCCACTAGACCTTGAGTGGTGATCTGGACGCTAGTCATTCGGATGAGACGATAAGCCAAGGTCCAGTGTGCAGCATGCACTTAGCGCACGTAAAAGAACCCACGGCAACAAAAGGATTGTTCCTGGGAAAATTCTGTAGAAAAATCCACTTCGATAGGAAAAGCAAATAAAACCGCACGCAGGAAAAAAATACAAAAAAATGGGTGGCGCTGTAGTGTAGCGACGTGCTCTCCCTGGGGAGAGCAGCCCGAATTTCACACAGAGAAATCTGTAGTGACAAAAAAAAATACAAATACATATACAAATCGTTAGTACAGTGCCACTCACATTCTTTCAGCTCGTATAACTTTTTTTTTTCTTTTTCAACAACGTGAAACTATCAAAACTTTTCTGTCCCATGGAACTCGAGCATCTTACCTAAAAATTGCACCCTTTGTTGAACAATTGCAATTCTTTTTGTTTTAAGTGGCAACATGCAGCAAGTGTGGGAATGTATGGCAGAGTATTCCCTTGCATTGCAAAAGCAGAGGACCCAGTTGGAATCTCACTCTTTAGTGAAATAGTACATCTTTGGATACCGTTCATAATTAAGAATAGGGATCTCAGTGTGGATTAGAGGTCCAAGTATCTGGATTTCTCTCTCTCTCTCGTCTCTCTCTGCTTGTACCTGTGTGTGTGTGTTGTTTGTGTGTTTTTTGTGTGTGTTTTTTTTCTTCATTTTATTTCGTTTTATTTTTTTTCTTCCCTGTTATATATCTCTACTGACACACAACACACAATACACAACACACACGAAGGAAATAACGCAAAAAACAATGAACCTCCGGTTATATTCAACATAATAGAAGTCAATCACCATACTCCATTTGTAAAAATAACCTACGACGTATAACAAACATTTACAGTATCTCTCATTTTGTGTTGTGTGTGTGTGTGTGTGTGTGTGTGTGTGTGTGTGTGTGTGTGTGTGTGTGTGTGTGTGTGTGTGTGTGTGTGTGTGTGTGTGTGTGTGTGTGTGTGTGTGTGTGCATTCGTTCTTTAGTTTCAAGTCTTTTCACTTAAGTCGTATCAGACGAGGGTAGGGAAAAAAATCGAAGGAAGGAAAAAAAATACTGTGTACGCATGCGAGAGTGTGTGCGCGTGCGTGCGTGTGTGCGCGTGCGTGCGTGTGTGTGTGTGTGTGTGTGTGTGTGTGTGTGTGTGTGTGTGTGTGTGTGTGTTACATACAGAAAATTATTAATTGAAGTTTTTGTTTAAAAACAAAAACAAAAGAAAAGCAAACAAAAAAGAGAAAAGAGCATAACAATATGACATCTTTCTAATAACCCCCTAAAAAAACCCTAACAACTATGAAAGCGAACCAACTGGACTATTTAACAAGGGTATGAAAAAGTCATACATTAGCAATGGACAACTAAAGATTGTCAACACTGAAGATGATTTCAGATCAGGGATGTGAGACTTTAACATATGACAAATTAGTATAATGATCGGCCGTTATGTGAGCACCACAGATACAAGAAACATTACCGACATACGTGGGTCTCAAACGAAATCATTTTCCATCTGCAAATCAGAGCTATAATAGGCCTCTTATGAAAATCATTTTAGTAATGTTTTCCTATGAAACCATACATTTTCGGTATATTTTTATGTGTGTGTGGGGGGGGGGGGGGCAGGGGGGGGGGTGAGGGGGGGACGTGGGGGATACTTCTAATACTAAATGGTTATAGGTGAGTGCATGCTTTAAACCAACCAAAGCCTGACTCATGTAGACTGTGCCACCCCATCCCCCCACCTCCCTTTGTATGTATGCATAATTTTGACCCTTGACTCTGCAGTTATCACAAATACAGTATGGAGCTGAGTATAATTTTCAAAAGACATTTCCATAGACAAGAAACACAGGTGAGATGACACAGTATACAACTACTCCCCAATGTATAATAACATGAGTTCACACACCATACAACTGATCAAACTCCATTTATCACAACAGCACGTGACATGACAAACGGTATGACTATTTCCATTTAAAGTATGTACACAGATATAACTGTAGTGCATTCGAAAGGTGTTTTACAAATCTTATATTCCATTGTTTTCAGTGTGTGTGTGTGTGTCGGAGGCGGGGGGCGGGGGGGTATACTTATAATATGTATCATGAAATCAAGAAAAGTTTCTTTTTGATATTATGAATATTCTATGTTGTTTCTGTTGTTGTTGTTGTTGTTTGTTTTGGGGGGGGGGTTAAGTTTAAAAAATAGTTTGTAAAAGCGATTTTATTTCTTAATTCTACATTCAAACCATTCAGTCAACATTATTTTGCCCCGCTAGTAGCTTCGTCTGATCTGCGTAATCATACAATTATGCTTTCTCAAAGAAGTTCACAGCAATATTTAAGACGGCAGCTCCTGGGATTTGTTCAATATCTTTACTCACCACATTGCTATGTGGTAAAAGAACGTGAACCCCAAGTGAAATTCATATAAGGGTAACGAACGTGAAACTATCAAAACCTTTCTGTATCCCACGAATCTCGAACATCTGGCCTGAACAACTGCATCAATTATTTTAACCATTGCACTTTGTTTTGTTTCAAGTAACTTTAATGCAGCTGGGTAGGATCTACGGTAAATTACTTCCCTTGCATTGCAAAGCAGTGGGTGTATGTGTGAATGTGTGTCTCAATGTTTTACATTTATTTGCTTATTTATCATAGTTGTTGTCTTTTTATTTATTTATTCATTATTATTATTATTACTACTCTTCTTTTTTTAATAAATAAAATTATTATTTATTTATTTATTTATGCACGCTTATAGTTGACCTCATCAAGTTTTTGCGCCTTATACATATTATCATTATTAGTAGTTCTTTTTTATGTATTTATCTATTATTTATTCACCCTTTTCTTTTCTTTCTTTCTTTTTTTCTCAAGGTCTGACTAAGCGCGTAGGGTTACGCTGCTGGTCAGGCATCTGCTTGGCAGATGTGGTGTAGCGTATATGGATTTGTCCGAACGCAGTGACGCCTCCTTGAGCTACTGAAACTGAAACTGAAACTGCAAAGCAGGGAACCGAAGTGGATGTTTTCTCTCGAGCGGAGTCTTACAACTCTGGATACCTTTCTGGACAAGAAATACAGTAATTCTCGGTGTAGGTAAGAGATCCCAATAAAAAATCTGGACCAGCGCTAGTGTTGGGGTCAGGAAGACCACAAGACTTTCCTGCTGCTACTGTTGCACTTGCTAATGTTGCCACCGTTGTTGCTCCCTCTGTTGATGCTGATACTGTTGTTGTTGTTGTTGTTGAGGCTGTTGTTGTTGCTGTTGTTGTTGTTGCTGTTGTTGTTGATGTTGTTGCTGTTGTTGCTGTTGTTGCTGTTGTTGATGCTGATACTGTTGTTGTTGTTGTTGCTGCTGTTGTTGATGATGTTGTTCATGCTGATACTGTTGTTGTTGTTGTTGCTGTTGCTGCTGGCTGATGTTGGTCTGCGGGAGCAGCACCGTGTCGTCACCCATGATGGCTCGCAGGTAGACGCAGGTCGGACGAGCCCGCACGTGCTCGTCCCATATGTTGTCCGTGGAGTCCACATGGTCCAGCTGCAGACCACAGTAGAAACAGCGCACGCAGCGGCCGGACCCTGCACACAATGTCTGTATTTGTATTTGTGTTACTCTTTTTGTCACAACAGATTTCTCTGTGTGAAATTCGGGCTGCTCTCCCCAGGGAGAGCGCGTCGCTACACTGACAGCGCAACCCTTTTTTTTTTTTCCTTTTTTTTTAAATAACTTTTTTTCCTGCCTGCAATCTTGTTTTGTTTTCCTACCTATCGAAATGGATTTTTCTACAAAATTTTGACAGGGACAACCCTTTTATTGCCGTGGGTTCTTTTACGTGCGCTATGTACATGCTGCACACGGGACCTTGGTTTGTCGTCTCATCCGAATTACTAGCGTCGACCACCACTCAAGGTCTAGTGGAGGGGGAGAAAATACTGGCGACTGCCGGTGTGATTGGAACCAGTGCGCTCAGATTCTCTTGCTTCCCATGTGGACGCGTTACCTCTAGGCCAACACTCAACTGTTTCAGTTTCAGTAACAGTATTCAGTATCAGCTGTATTTTCTGTTTCAGAAATAGCCGCAATAGCCGAATGGTTGATTAAAGCGTTGGACTTTCAATCTGAGGGTTCGAATCTCGGTGACGGCGCCTGGTGTGTAAAGGGTGGGGATTTTTCCGATCTCCCAGGTCAACATATGTGCAGACCTACTTGTGTCTGAATCCCCTTCGTGTGTATACGCTCGCAGAAGATCAAAGACACACGTTAAAGATCCTGTAATCCATGTCAGCGTTGGGTAGGTTATGGAAACAACAACATACCCAGCATGCACATCCCCGAAAACGGAGTATGGCTGCCTACATGGTGGGGGTAAAGAAATAAAACGGTCATACGCGTAAAATGTTACATGTCTGTCTGAGTGTGTATGTGTGTGTGCCCCTCCTATACCCAAACACACATAATTATAGGTATGCATCACTTGTAACCAGCAACAGCAGCAAAATAAATAAATAAATAATTATTTCCACGACTTTTAATTTACAAGGAGTGTCAGGAAAGATACTCTCCACTATAATCAAATTCTGGCCCAGATAATCGGGACAGCAGTTGCTTCCTCTGGCTGTTCTGATGGTCACAGTCGGACACGACGATTATCATACATTCATACATACAGGGACAGGGGTGGGGTGGGGGGCTGAAAGGTAAACTGACCTGCACGGTAGAATCCCGCCAGAGCCATGTCTGCAGCATCGATGCCACAGAAACTGGGCCAGTCGTCATCGAAAGTTCCTCGCCGAGTCCTGAGCGGAACGAAGTCACGGTTGTCCGCCACGCTCAGGTCAATGCGAGCCTTCTTCGTAGCCCAGGGCGGCAGGTCACTGGCAGAGTGCACTACGATTGGTGGAAGACGCACTGGGGGGGCGGGGTCCTCCTCGTCACGTGCTCCAAGATGGCGCCAGTCTGGGGGAGGAGCCAAGTGGTGCGCTGATGCACGGCCATCACGTGCAGGTTGGGACTGGGAGTTGTTCATTGAGGACAGTGGCTCGTCTTCTGGATGGAAATGACGTCCACCGCGCACACCCTCTGGCTCACCGTGTGCCTGAGCTGAAAAATAAACATGTCTCTGGAAACTACATTCAAAGGAATCTGGTCGTGACGGTGGTCGCCTTTGAAAATCCTGTTCCATCGAAATTTGAGACGACCATGTCGAAGGAAAAGCTTCCTCGTTCGAAATTTGACAAGGTGGGTGAACAGAACCATGCGTGAACCCAGTCGCTCCAGATTCAGATGTGTAACTGGTCCTCTGCTCTGTCCATCTGTCATTCTCTGCGTCAATGTGGGGGGGACCCGAACTGTCAGTCGTGGGGTGCCGATCGGAAACATATTCTGACAAGATTGTCGAATAATCATACCCCATGTGGGATAAACCTGAGGACAACGGGGAGGAAACGGACACTGGAGTGTGACAGCACACAGACCCTGGTGGAGATACGGGATGCACGTGCTCGGTGCTTTGTTGCGTTGAGTTTTCCAGCGTCAATTCCAGTGACGTTTGACTTGAAGGGTGAGCAATGTGTGCATGTCTCGTTGCTTCATTGACGCCGTCGTGACTCGTTCCTGGTGAATCCTGGGGTGAGTTTTCAGTTCCACTTTCTTGGGTCATTTCCGATGGATGGTCACGTGAAATATTTTCAGCGACACCTCCTGGCGTCGTTTCAGATAAACGGTGACTTGAACTTGGAGTTACACCTCCGTATGTCGCTTCAGATAGATCGTGACCTGAACGTTCAGTAACACCTCCGAGGGTCGTTTCAGATACGTAGTGACCCGAACTTTCAATTACACCTGCATGAGTTGGTTCATATGTGTAGTGGCGTGAAATTTCAGTTACACCTCCATGGTTCATTCCAGATGCACTGTGATGCGAACTTTGAATTACACCTGCATAGGTTGTTTCAGACTCGTGGTGACCCGAACTTTCAGTTACACCTGCTTCAGTTGGTTCATGTATGTAGTGGAGTGAACTTCCAATTTCAACTCCATGGGTCATTCCAGATGCGCTGTGAAGTGAACTTTCAGTCACAACTCTAGGGGTCGTTTCAGATTCGTGGTGACCCGAACTTTCAGTTACACCTCCATGGGTCGTTTCAGATACACAATGACGTGAACTTTCAGTTACACCTCCAATGTTTGTTTCAGATACACAATGACGTGAACTTTCAGTGACACCTCTATAGGTCGATTCAGATACATAGTGACCCGAACTTTCTGTTACACCTCCAGAGGTTGTTGCAGACGCACTGTGACGTGAACTTTCAGTTACACCTCCATGGGTTGCTGCAGATGTGCTGCGAAGTGAACTTTCAGTTACACCTCCATGGGTCGTTTCTGACAGACCGTGACCCGAACTTTCAGTTACACCTCCAGGGGTCGTTGCAGATGCACTGTGACCCGAACTTTCTGTTACACCTCCAGGGGTCATTGCAGATGCACTGTGACCCGAACTTTCTGTTACACCTCCAGGGGTCATTTCAGATGCACTGTGAAGTGAACTTTCAATCACAACTCTTGGGGTCGTTTCAGATTCGTGGTGACCCGAACTTTCTGTTACACCTCCAAGGGTCATTTCAGATGCACTGTGAAGTGAACTTTCAATCACAACTCTTGGGGTCGTTTCAGATTCGTGGTGACCCGAACTTTCATTTACACCTCCATAGGTCGTTGCAGACGCACTGTGACCCGAACTTTCTGTTACACCTCCAGGGGTCATTTCAGATGCACTGTGACGTGAACTTTCTGTTATAACTCCAATGTTTGTTTCACATAGACTGTGATGTGAACTTTCTGTTATAACTCCAATGTTTGTTTCACATAGACTGTGATGTGAACTTTCTGTTATAACTCCAATGTTTGTTTCACATAGACTGTGATGTGAACTTTCTGCTACACCGCCAAGGGTCGTTTCAGGCGGATGGCCACGTGAATTATTTTCAAGACCACTTCCATGAGTTGTTTCAGATAAACAGTGACCCGAACCTTCAGTTACACCTCCATGGGTCATTTCAGATGAAGTCTCCAGGAAGGCATCACATGTCAAATCACTGTCAGGTGAAAACTCTGGGGGAAAACTACCAAACGAATCTGTGTCTGGATGACAGATGCCAGACCTCGTGTTGGGGATGGTGTGGTGGTGACGGTCACCGGCCTGGTCCACTGGTGCATATTCACAGTTTGACCTCAAAACTGACTGTGGAGTCTGGGAGCAAGACCTTCCATCACCTGACATTGTATCCTCGTTCGACTGGTGAACCTGCCCTGTTTCGGTTCCTCCTTCATCAGAATCTCTTCCTTGTGGTGCTGGCGAAGGTGGTGAGAAAGTTGGCTCTGCCTTTGGACTGCCGAGATCTTCTTGTGTTATATCGGTAGGCATTTGACGTGCGTCTCTTTGGTCAGTTTCTCGAGACGCTGCATTCATCAATGGCGGAACAAGCTTTTCTGGGTTCCACACTGGTATGTTCTGCTCCTCTTCCTGTTCTTGACACTGTGTAACACCTTTGTCTGGCTGCAGCTGTTGACCTGATTGTCTCTTAGTCTGGTGGTCAACCAAACCTCCTGCAGACGCTGGGGGTTCCGGGTCTTCTCTGGACTTCTGAATCTGAGTGCCAGGCCACAGACATTCTTCCTCCAGGTACTTCTTGAAATCACGAAGATTACGCGAACTGGACACGTGCTGCACACTTTCCAGGCTCTCCAAGTCCTTTGACCGAAGTTTCAAGTAATCGTCAATGCATTTAATGACGGAATAATTGGCGTTCAAATTGGTTGTATAATATACACAGTTGGGAGGCTTTTCACTTAGTTTATTTTCTCGGCGTTTATTCTTGTCCTCGGGCCATTCATCCACCTTTCTGTCGTCTTCTTCATCCTTGTCGTCGATAATCGCAGCACTTTTTTTGGCCTTCTCGAGACCCGCGTGTTTCACGTCCTGCTTTCCAGATTTAGTGTACAATACAAAAACCGAAACATCAGACAAGTTTCCCAGCAGATAAATGAAATTATCTAGTTTACTGGAAACGCTGCCTTTGGCTGCTTCAAGATCGTCGTACAGTTCTTCAGGTTCTTCCTGCGTCTTTTTCAAGCCCTTCGTTGCCTGCTGCTCTTTTTTCTTTATACACTCCTCTACTGACCGCAGTATGCGCAGCCATGAATTCTCAAAGAATTGACAAAGACGGTGAAAACGAGTGAAGGATGAAGTGGTGCTGATTTCATCTTCTTTTTCCTCTCCTTGCTGAAGCGTTTCGTCAACCAGGGCACTTCGTTGCTCTTCTTTCTCTATACAGCTGTCGGAATTCAACAGGGAGTTCCGCTGGTGTTGTTCACCTTTTCCATTCAACGTGTTTTCATTCGTACCTACAACGTAAAGCGTCACCGAGAATGTCATATTTGGTTATTATTGTGTTGTTTGGGGCGCTTGAGATATTCTATGCCTTTCCTCTGACCATGATCATCACATGTGGTTGTTGTGCGTGAGCATTACGTCATGTCAATATGGTAGCATTTCTATGTCTTCTGTGTGTTCACATTGGATGGGTGTGCGTTATCATTCTAGATGTACTGTTTGCGCATTTCCAAATACCAAATAAATGAACTTCTCGTTTTGGGAGGTGATGGAGAATTCCCTGTGAGGCTGAACACCAGTTGTTGCAAAAGAGGATATATCTGGATGTCGATGTTAGATATTGTCTGGGGCCTTCGGGTGGAAGGTCTGTGGATGTCGATGTTAGATATTGTCTGGGGCCTTCGGGTGGAAGGTCTGTGGATGTCGATGTTAGATATTGTCTGGGGCCTTCGGGTGGAAGGTCTGTGGATGTCGATGTTAGATATTGTCTGGGGCCTTCGGGTGGAAGGTCTGTGGATGTCGGTGTTAGATATTGTCTGGGGCCTTCGGGTGGAAGGTCTGTGGATGTCGATGTTAGATATTGTCTGGGGCCTTCGGGTGGAAGGTCTGTGGATGTCGATGTTAGATATTGTCTGGGGCCTTCGGGTGGAAGGTCTGTGGATGTCGATGTTAGATATTGTCTGGGGCCTTCGGGTGGAAGGTCTGTGGATGTCGATGTTAGATATTGTCTGGGGCCTTCGGGTGGAAGGTCTGTGGATGTCGATGTTAGATATTGTCTGGGGCCTTCGGGTGGAAGGTCTGTGGATGTCGATGTTAGATATTGTCTGGGGCCTTCGGGTGGAAGGTCTGTGGATGTCGATGTTAGATATTGTCTGAGGCCTTCGGGTGGTGAACGAGGGCTGCAGTGGCTTTGTGGGGGTCTCTATGGATCACACTGGTGACGAGTGCCTCCGAGGAGTGTCCCCGAGGAGTGTCCCCGAAGAGTGTCCCCGAGGAGTGTCCCCGAGGAGTGGGATTTCTGTCCCAAGTGACCCGGCTTCACTGGTCAGCGGTCTGTGTGACGTCATCCTTGCCTATCCCCAATGCTACGTCCCGACACACCCCTTTCGCTCCTGGAAGAATGAATAGAAAAAAATTAATCAAAACTAATTAATCAGATTGATTAAAAATAATTAGTATCATGTAGCGCTGAATCTTTTGCAAAGAGTGACCAAAGCGTTTACACAACAGTCATTCACACGCGTAACTCTCTCTCTCTCTCTCTCTCTCTATATATATATATATATATATATATAATGAAATAAAATAAAGCGTCAAAAATGATGATAATAAGATTATAACAATAATGATGATGATTGTAATGATGGTACTTATGATAATCATATTAATCATAATAATTTACATCAACACCAGAAAACCATAGCGTATGTATATATGAAATCACGTTTAGGGAATACGTTGCTGTGCTTGATGTTGTCTTTGTTGATTTTGTTGTTGCTGATGTTGATGCTGTTGTTGCTAGTGTGTGTGTGTGTGTGTGTGTGTGTGTGTGTGTGTGTGTGTGTGTGTGAGAAAGAGAGCAGTGAGTGTGTGTGTGTGTGTGTGTGTGTGTGTGTGTGTGTCTTTGCGGGCGTGTTCGCACATATCTGTCTATAAGGTAAACACACAACAAATAGTAAAAAAGGATGGAAGGGAGAACAGATCTGGATAGAGGAACTGAAGAAGTGGGAGGGGTTTCAGAGGTACGAGGGAGGGTGTTCGTTCTGTTTGTGTATGCGGGGGGAGGGGTGGGGGGCGAGGGGGGGCCGGGGGGGGGGAGAGGAGGAGGTAGGGTGTTCGTTCTGTGTGTGTATGTGGGGGGGGTGGGGAGAGGAGGAGGGAGGGTGTTCGTTCTGTGTGTGTATGTGGGGGGGTGGGGAGAGGAGGAGGGAGGGTGTTCGTTCTGTGTGTGTATGTGGGGGGGTGGGGAGAGGAGGAGGGAGGGTGTTCGTTCTGTGTGTGTATGTGGGGGGGGGAGGGAGGGTGTTCGTTCTGTGTGTGT
>NC_134898.1:35259935-35269935 GCF_041734735.1 Babylonia areolata
TTGTCACTCAAGCGCTGTATCGAAAAAGCGTGACTTTGGCCTATTGTTTTTATGTCTGTCCGCTGTCGTTGTTGTCAATGGTGTGTGTGTGTGTGTGTGTGTGTGTGTGTGTGTGTGTGTGTGTGTGTGTGTGTGTGTGTGCGTGCGTGCGTGTGTGTGTGTGTGCGTGTGTGTGTGTGTGTGTGTGTGCGTGTGTGTATGTGTGTGTGTCTGTGCGTGTGTGTGTGTGTGTGTGTGTGTGTGTGTGCGCGCGGAACAGTCAAGACACTAACCGCTGAGTGTCCCCACCATGAGGTGGACACGTGTCTGTGACTAAAGCAGACAGTCTCATCATTCTCCCCTTTGTTCTGCTGTTCTGATGGTGTGTAATATACAAGCAGTGACCTTGATGTGTGTGTGTGTGTGTGTGTGTGTGTGCGCGCGCGCGCGCGCGCGTGCATGCATGCACACACACGCGCATGTGTGTACTTCTCCACATGTGTATTTGCGAACGCACGCGTTCGTGCGCATATGTCAGTTCACGTGATTGCATAGGAATATTTCATAATCAAAACGTATGTCAGCATATCAAAACATATGTCAGCATATCAAAACATATGTCAGCAAAATGTTGTTTTTTTCTGCCAGATAGACATCACGAGACAGACACATGTTTGCAAGTCATTATTAACACGTAATACTTTAGGTTGCGCGTAGAACAATCAATGTGAGAAACAACTATTACAATGCGTGATATCAATTTCCATTCAAAAAGATTTAAACAAACAATCGAAATAATAAAGCACGCTTTATTTAGAATACACGTGATTATGATTGAGGAAAAAAAATCAAGTGTGTGATATCATACACACACACACAGACACACAGACACACACACACTGACACACACAGACACACAGACACACACACACAGAGACACACAGACACACAAACACACACACACACACAGACACACACAGACACACACACACACACACACACACACACACACACAGAGTTGTTCATTACCTGCTCTATCGGTGCGGAAGGTGGCAGAATGGTTAAGACGCTCAGCTGCAGTGTAGAGAGTCCGTGAGGGTGTGGGTTCGAATCCCCGCTCTCGCCCTTTCTTCCCAAGTTTGAAAAATCAAACTGAGCGTCTAGTCTTTCGGATGAGATGATAAACCGAGGTCCCGTGTGCAGCACGCACTTGGCGCACTTTAAAAAGAACCCAGGGCAACGAAAGTGTTGTCCTCTGGCAAAATTATGAAAAAAAAGAAATCCACTCTGATAAGTACACAAACATAATATTATAAGCATGCACTCAAGGCCTGACAAGCGCATTGGGTTATGCTGCTGTCTAGCATGTGCCTAGCAGATGTGGTGTGGCGTATCTATCGGTGCTCAGGGTTTTACACGGAATAGAGACAGACAGACAGACAGACAGACAGATAGACTCGCATAGACAGACAGACACACAGACTCGCATAGACACACAGACACACAGACACACAGAGACAGACATAAAAATAAACACACACACACAAAGACACACACAGACATGCACACAGATAGACATAGACAGACAGATAGACACACAGAGACAGACATACAGACAGACAGAGACGGACACACAGACAGACATAGACAGATAGACAGATAGACACACAGAGTCAGACACACAGACAGACACACAGTCAGACAGACAGATATACACAAAGTCAGACAAACATATATACACATACAGACAGACACACAGATAGACATTGACAGACAGATAGACACACAGAGTCAGACAAACAGATAGACATAGACAGACAGAGGCAGACACACAGAGACAGTCACACAGAGACAGACAGACACACACACAGACAGATAGACACACAGACAGACATACACTCAGACAGAAAGACAGACAGGCAGAGACAGACAGACAGACACACAGAGACAGACAGACAGGCAGACACACAGACAGAGACAGACACACACACACACACACACACACACACACACACACACACATACACACACAGACCGACAGAGACAGATAGACAGACAGATAGACAGACAGAGACAGGCAGACAGACAGACACACATACACATACACACAGACAGACAAACAGAGACAGACAGACAGACACACAGACAGAGGCAGACAGACAGACAGACACACACACACCACACAGAAACAAACAGAGACAGAGACAGACACACACACATATAAACAGACAAACAGAGACAGACAGAGAGACACACAGATAGAGGCAGACAGACAGACAGAGACAGACAGACAGAGGCAGACAGACAGACAGAGACAGACACACAGAGACAGACACACAGACAGACACACAGAGGCAGACAGACAGACACACAGAGACAGATACACAGACACACAGAGACAGACAGACACACACACAGAGACAGACAGACACACAGACACAGACAGACAGACACACACACACACACACACACAGAGACAGACAGACAGACAGACACACAGGGACAGACACACAGAGACAGACAGACAGAAACACAGAGACAAACACACAGACAGACACACAGACAGACACACAGACACACAGAGCCACACAGACACACAGACACACACAGACAGACATACAGAGACAGACAAACACACAGACAGACACACAGAGGCAGACAGACAGACACACACACACACACACACACACAAAGACAGATACACAGACAGACAGACAAACAGACTGACAGACACAGGGACAGAGAAAGAAATATCTAAGGAAAAGAGAGACAGAAGCAATGGCACAGTGAGAGAACAATGTCATTATTTATTTCCGCGATGATAACAGATAAACTACTGTGTGCTTTCAACATCTCATAGAGACAGACAGACACAGACACAGACAGACGGACAGACACAGAGACAGACAGCGACAAGACAAGGAAAGACATGCTTTTTTTGCTTTGTTTTTTTTTGTTTGTTTGTTTGTTTTTTTAGGATAATAGATAAGCATTGCTGTGCTTTTATTTTATTTTATTTTATTTTTTTTTTTTTTTATTTTTTTTTTTTTTACATCCAGTGCCCGCCCTGTAGAAGGTAACATATACACTACACAGTACTAGATAATGTCGTAAGATACACAGGGGGGAAAAAAAACACACACACACACACACACACACACATTTATAACGCGCTCGCACTGAGAGAGAGAGAGAGACAGACAGACAGACAGACAGACAAAGAGACAGAGAGAGACAGACACAGAGACACAGACAGACAGAGAGGAAATGACTAAATCCACGTCGTCAGTATGAGTAATTATAAAGCCTTCCCATTTCCCAAACAACAACTCACGAAACACGTGTACATAACCCTCTTGTAGCCATGAGTCAGCACGACAGATGCTTGACACGGTCAAGGCTGTCTCAGACACTCCAGTGCGGGGTGAAGATGATGATGAGTTATCAGCTCTACTTAAGTAATGACACATTTTTTAGGGGCTAAGTTTTTTGGAGGGTTGGGCGTGATTTTTTTTTTTTTTTTTTTTTTTTGGTTTATTTTTGATTTTGTTTGTTTCTTTTTGACTCGCTTGTGTAAACAAAGTGAGTCTATGTTTTAACCCGGTGTTCGGTTGTCTCTGTGTGTGTGTGTGTGTGTGTGTGTGTGTGTGTGTGTGTGTGTGTGTGTGTGTGTGTGTGTGTGTGTGTCCGTGGTAAACTTTAACATTGACATTTTCTCTGCAAATACTTTGTCAGTTGACACCAAATTAGGCATAAAAATAGGAAAAATTCAGTTCTTTCCAGTCATCTTGTTTAAATCAATATTGCACCTCTGGGATGGGCACCAAAAAAAATAAAAATAGAAGCCTAATTATATGCAAACTGCATTTACTGTTATATTTATATTTTTTGTATTCTCTAAACTTGGCACTTTGATCTGATATTCTGACCCAACAACAAGGGCAGTCATTATTATCATTTTATGTTCAAACAGGAACTTCTTTTGCTAAGCATGGAAGTTTTATTTATTTTGCAAACGTTTTGGTGCAGATAGTAAAGAAGGGAAATTACTCTGTAATTAATGCTAGGGGACTTAATTTGCCACAAGTGAGTCTTGAAGGCCTTGCCTCTCTTGTTTCTTTTTTTTTCTGATTCGCTTTAAAGATACACAGATGAGTTTGTTAGAGTGAATGACTGGTGCGAAAGCGCTTTGATTTGTCTCTACACAAGATCCAGCGCTATATAAATACCATTATTATTATTATTAGAGTTGAAAGTTATCGGACACAGGACAATGTTCTCTTTCCACAGGAGAATCACTGGAGGTTTTTTTTATTGTTGTTTTCTAACTCCCGCGACCCCAGTCCTCTCCACTAGATGTTCAGTGGTGGTCTGGATACTAGTCTTTCCGACGAGACGATTAAACCGAGCTCCCGTGTACAGTATGCACTTGGGCAGACACACAGACAGACAGAGACAGACAGAGAGACAGACACACAGAGACAGAGAGACAGACAGACAGACACACACACACAGACAGACAGACAGACACACACACAGAGACAGACAGAGAGACAGACACACAGAGACAGACAGACACACACAGAGAGACAGACAGACACACACACACACACAGACAGACAGACAGACACACACACACACACACACACACACAGACAGACAGAGACAGACAGACAGACACACAGAGACAGATACACAGACACACAGAGACAGACAGACAGACACACAGACACAGACAGACACACAGAGACAAACGCACATGGCAGGCAACAAGCAGAGTTGTCACTAGATAATTCATGTGGGGAAAATCCTCGTTGATGATAAAACAAGTACACTTGTCGGGGGGAAAATATGGGTGGTGATGCATTGTGCGGGACACGCTATTCCAGTGGGAAGCAGTCGTCTTCTTCTGCTTCCTTCGTGAGTTGCAACTCCCACGTTCACTCGTACGTACACGAGTGGGCTTTCACGCGTATGACCGTTTTTACCCCGCCATGAAGGCAGCCATACTCCGCTTTCGGGGCTGCAACTCCCTCGTTCACTCGTATGTACACGAGTGGGCTTTTACGTGTATGACCGTTTTTACCCCGCCATGAAGGCAGCCATACTCCGCTTTCGGGGGTGTGCTTGCTGGGAATAATTATTCTTGTTTCCATAACCAACCGAACGCTGACATGGATTACAGGATCTTTAACGTGTGTATTTCATCTTCTGCTTGCGTATATACACGAAGGGGTTTCAGGCACAAGCCATACCATACTATATCATAACAAACCATACCTTTCCATGTTATACCATACTACACCATACCGTACCTTGCCATATCATACCATACATCGAAACGACACGACACGACACGACATGACACAAAACGACACACGACACGACACGACATATCATACCATACCATACCATATTATACCATGCCATACCACTAGTACCATACCATGCCATCCTAATCACACTACACCCATGAATCTAAAACTAGAAATAGATAACAGCGCATTCAAACAGCTGCACTGCAGCCTTGACCCAGATGACGCAACACCTGGTCTGTCAGAAGGAAATGGTTGGCTTATTATTCTCCCACTCTTCCTGTAGTCGAGTGGAACACAGCGATTTTGCCTTTTTCGGCAACTGCAGACCATGGCTGTATGACGGATGCAACTGCTTCCACTGGCACTCAACCACCACGGGCGTAAACGGAAATAATATTTGTAAGTTCTTGCTCAACACTGAACATGGAAACACACGCAGTGTAGTGTTGCGTTATGAGACGACCGTCTAGGGAATTCTAGTGTCTGAAACAGAAAAGCATAGCAACGGAAATGACGTAAAGAGGCAGCGTCTAAAAATAGATGAGTGTCTGATTCATCCAGTGCTGCTCCCAAGGACTTGAAAATAAATGTTTAGAAGTCCGTGGGTTGTCCCTGTGTGATGCGTTACGGATGTTAGCTCTCATCCACAGAATAGGCTGACTGGTGGCCTGTGTAGCAGGGAGCTAAGAAACAATAATAATAATAATAAAAATAATGATGATGATGATGATGATAATGATGACGTGGATGGTGTTAATAATCATAACAGTCATCATCATCATCATATAATGATGATAATAATAATGATAATAATAATGATGATGATGATGATGATGATAATCTGACACTGACAGAAGGAAATGGGAGGAGAATAATGAAGGGAGGGTGAAGGAGGGGGCGGGAAGGTAGGGGGGGGATGAGATGGGAGTTCCAACGAGATTTGGTGACCATGCTATATAATGCCGCTACCTCACAGAGAGAAGGGGTGGGTGGGAGGGAGGGAGGGGGTATCATCATTTTGTTCCCTTTTTACACACACACACACACACACACACACACACACACACACACACACACACACACACACACACACACTGATAAAATACAAATCGATAATATACAAATAATGTCAATTTCCATAAGAAAAAGGACGTATACCACAGAGAAAGACATGTAAATAAACCAATGAATGTTAGAAAGAGACTCAAATATAGTCTGCAATGTATTGCCATAAATCGAAGATTCTCGACAAAACGGAATCAAATCAATACAGATAAACTGATTTCTTCTTCTTCTTTTTTTTTCAAAGAAAGAAACAAACAAACAAACAGACAAAAACAAAACAAAAAACCCCTGGTAACTTCCAAACCATGTAGAGCACTATAAAACAAGATCATCAGCAAACAGCTAATTACAAGAGAAAACCCACTAATCATCTAATATATTGCTCTAATAACAGATAACAAATGAAGAACCAAGAAATTACAGAATAAAAGACTGAAATTATTAAAACAAGTTTGCCTGATACAATAACTTTATTACATTGCACCTTTAATTAGAAATCAACTTCCGGAAAATCTCCAGACAATGTAAAAAAAAGGGAATAAGTGTGCAATCTTAAAAAAACCAAACACCATTGGTCCTATCCTAGTAATCATTACAGGATTACTATGACTCAGTATGCCTAGTTACTTCAGTCATATCTTTGACAAAATTCTGAACGACAGCTGAATATAAAAAGAATTCACTCGAAACAAAATAACTGACTCATGACAGAACAAACAGGATTCACACAAACCAGTCGATCGATCGATCAAAGTATTTAATCTGGTAAACACACACACACACACACACACACACACAAAAGAGGAAGAAGAATAACAATCTTAGCTGTTGTTTTACAGACCTTGAAAGCATTTGACAACGCATGCCACAAAGCTGTCATTCTTGAAATGTTTCATATTGGAATAAATGGAAACTGATTTCAAGTTACAAAAGAGTCAAATATCATGTAAAAAAAAAAAAAAAAAAAAAAGAAAAAAAAAAAAAGAATTACAAGGCAGATTATGAGTCAGCTAAATTGGTTAACTCTTTCCATACGAACGGCGAAAGAGACGACGTTAACAGCGTTTCACCCCAATTACCACCATCAAAATATTGCAAGCAGAAGGCTCTTATACTGAAGACGTGAATGTTGACAAAGAATACCACAACTCTGACGACGGAAGCTAAAGGTTGGGTCATTGAGACACCCACTAGACATCCGAGGGGTCTGTGTAGAGGAAAAGAAAGGACTGGCCGTACTGAGTGAGTTAATACCTTGATAATTCCAGTGATGTCATATTGTAAAGAAATTCGTTTTCCATTTTTGAAGGAAAAAATTACGAAACTATATATGTAAAGAAAGTGTTTCCTTATCATATTTGTATATATAATTACATATTTCATCCACTAATCCTATTGACACTGCTTATGTTAAAATTCTGCAGGCATTTATCTGGGTACATAGTAAAGCATTCAAATAAACAATTCCGTATGAACTGAGTTGTTTTCTCTCTGTCCCTTTGATGATGTACTGCACTATTATGTTCTGAATCCGCATAACTAAAAGAACTGTGGGAGGAAGGGACTGTGCAGGTTTTTATGCAGTGCCCCCGTTTGGATTATTTGTGGCAAATCTAGCGTATGTGATGCTGTATCATATTGTGACTTGTTTTATGCAGTGTACTTAGGAACTTACATGTATGTTTCAGTATCGGATCTTTTGTATTTTTCTTGTTATTTTCATTGCCAGGCAATCTTTTATTTTGTTCATGTATATGATGATCTTTTTTGTCAATAGCATGCAGGTCAGTTACTGCCTAAATAGCTTTAATTTTAGACTCTGGCAGTATAAATGTAGCCGCGTACAGAGTGGTTATTCAAGGGTACGGCACAAAAGACTTAACTAAATATTGATTGAAAGGATAGATGAGAATTCCCACGCACAGGCCAGGAACATATAGAGGCCAGTCACAAATGGGGCTTTTCTATTGTTTTATTTACAATAGTTATAAGAACATAAAAAGAGAAAACTAAGAAGAGAAGACTAAGAGAAGAACTAAAAGAAGAGATAATGAGAAGATAAAAAGAGAAGAAGACAGTGCCTGGAATGGCACAAATAAATGTTATTAGCACAACATGTCGGCACAAGTGAATAATAAAGCGCACGTATACATATCACATGGAAAGACTATCACTCGGGTTTGGGATACGCAACAACATAATGCATATGTGTGAAGACCAAACGCTGACATCAAATGACATTTCTAATACATTTAAATAGCGCAGTTAAAGTGATTGAAGCGATGCTGACTTGGTGAAAGTACACTGACAGTATAGATTAGGTAAAGCTTATACTGTGTCAAAGTGACAAATGAATCAGTTTATCATGTTGCACTATACTGGAGTAAGCCGTATAGGAGACAGCATGACAACTAAATTACAGTTAACAGACTGTTACATATCAGGTGGTTTTAACCAGTAACTGATATTAATCCAACACTATCTTGTAATCACAACAGCAGAATACTACACACATCTTAGAGTACTGAGAATCAGTGACTTAGATATAATACTGGTAAACTGATAGACCAGATAGTAAGTGAAGCACCATTAAGTGGTGAATTAACTTTATGCACTCACTAGAACATTCTCGAACAAACTATCTGTGTCCAGAGACGTCACTGGCTGTGACGTTAGGAAGAGTCAAATAGACTACTGCTCCGAGCATATGACGACATGGCGATTTCTAGATCAATCATAGCCGATCTGTCACTAACATGTCAAAGCAATAACTGAACAAAGAATTAACCGAACAAAGCAATAACTGAACATACTCATATGAACACAAGTACTGTGTCGAACAATACAATTTACAAATCAACACATTCTACACACTAGTACTTACAGCGATACGTAGTGAGGTGTCAACTGTTGTGGGGACACACACGACACACTGCCCGTACCACAGCAAGAGAGAGAGAGAGAGAGAGAGAGAGAGAGCAGGCTCTGGTCAGATGACTGACCAGGTATGAAATGACCACTTATCACTCACTGTGCCAATTTATGCAAGTGAAGCGGACCGCAAAGGCCGTCACGTGTGCTGCAAACAGATCGACTCTAATGAAGCCAAATCTAACAAGAACTGTGTTTGTTTCAAGGTGTTCAGTGATAGATTTCTAAATGATTCCTGAACCGATTTACGTCGGATAAGTTGCAAAAGAAAGAGCTCAACACCTACTTTATAGTGAGTATAAAATGAAGTGTTGATTATTTAAGATGAATTTATAATCTTAATTTAAGTCACCTGAACAGGGTCAGTTTTAACGAGCTCGTCGCTGAAAATTACAAACTGCGTTAAATCAGTTTAACGTAGGCAAACATAAATGGAATAGATTTAAAGATGGAATTGCGACGATTCTGCCAGTATATAATACTTGTAGTTTACTGATCTGACAAAAGAGGTATTAATTAATTACGGTGGAACAGAAACACAAGTTTGCTCTCAGCCAATAGCGTACTGCGACGCGACACTGGTCGAGCAGGTGGTCTGGCGAGGACAAAATGATGAAAGCGGAGTGACGTCACACAAGTCTGGGCGCTGGTATGGAGGGAAAACGTCGACTGCTGTAGCTTGTGTGTGAGCACTTTTGGAGCAAGCA
>NC_134898.1:35282435-35287435 GCF_041734735.1 Babylonia areolata
GAGAAGTTCAGCTCAGTTGAAACACACCACTGACCTGGAGTGAGCATTCATAGGGGGCATCCTGACGGCGCCCGCCAGTTTCACGTCATGAGTCCAACTATGAAGTCTCCACCTTCACTTCCTCCAAGCTTCTCTGTCTGTCTGTCTGTCTGCCTGTCTGCCCCAATCTCTCACATAAAATTCAGCACATGTATTGAGCAAAACACTGCATTAAAAACGATGTTGTGTGTGTGTCTTTTGTTTCTTTTTATTTGTCTATTTATTCATTTGTTTATTAATGAATTTATCTATTAATTTTATCATTTTTTTTTAAGTCAGCGTATATACACCGACTTGGACTTTTTCGCTGTCAAAGCTGTTTTCGTCTGTCTCTCGTTTTTTCTACCTTTCTCGTAATTCACATCGTGGTTTTCGCATTCTTAATTTAACTGTTTGACTTAAGCATCTGGCGACTGAGAGAGAGAGAGAGAGAGAGAGAGAGAGAGAGAGAGAGAGAGAGAATGTGTGTGTGTGTGTGTGTGTGTGTGTGTGTGTGTGTGTGTGTGTGTGTGTGCATGTGCGTGTGTGTTGTCACGGACGTATTATTTATTATTAGGTTCTTGGTGTGTTGTGCGCTATTTTCGAGAATTCCCGTTTTCGCATTCGACTGAGTTGACATGCCAATAAATATTATGTATTTTTAATGCAAATGAAATTCTAAAAAAAAAAAAAAAAAAAAGGGGGGGGGAAGAAGAAGAAGAATAGACCAGAAGCTGGATTTGCCAAATGTACAGATCATTTCTTTAGATATGAATTCAGAAACTGCCAAGTTTACCGACAAGGGAATTCTGCATGTTAAGGAATCCCGACAGTTTCGTCACTGAACAAAATCGGCTCACTGTGTTCACTTCCAGTGGGTTATTCTGCCTCAGCAAGCATGCTGATGTAACCGATATCAATACGAGAATAGAAAAGGGAATAAACTACAAACAAAATGAAACAAAAATATATGTGTATTACAAAGCCAGTATTACAAAGTATTACAAAGGACTCGAAAACTACGGGAGACAACTTGTAATGACTGCGAGGATATTTTGAAGGCTGACGGAGTTATGTTTCCTCTGTGTGTGTGTGTGTGTGTGTGTGTGTGTGTGTGTGTGTGTGTGTGTGTGTGTGTGTGTGTGTGTGTGTGTGTGTGTGTGTGTGTGTGTGTGTGTGTGTGTTATTCGACCAGTTGCAGGAATTTTAATAACTCATTCTCAAAACAATATTTATTTTCTACCAAGCATTATAATGTGAAAGCGCAACAAATATGGCGATGATGATCGAGTTTTGATTGTAACCCGACCAGCCTCCGTGACTTAATTCCGCCCCCGCTGTGAGTGAATACAAAGAAAACAAATACAAATTTGTTTCAGTTTAGTTTTTGTGTTGTTCAGCATGGGTTTTTATTTTATTTTATTTTATTTATTTTTTTTTTTTTTTAAACACAGCCCCGCGCGTTGTCGTTTTCTGAATGACTTGACGGACTCGCTGAGTGTGGGTATTCTTTGCTGATTTCAGTGTTCACAAAATAAAACAACAGCAACAACAACAAAAGCGCTGGCATCAGTTTTGACGAGAGACTCAGTGAAAAAACCCGCCGGGACGCTCGACTGACCACAGAAAAAGTCAGTCGTTCAGTGGAGGAGTTAGACGGGTGAAGAAGTATCAGTATCAGTAGCTCAAGGAGGCGTCACTGCGTTCGGACAAATCAATACACAAGAAGAAGAAGAAAGAAAGAAAGAAAGAAAGAAAGAAAGAAGAAAACGTACTGGTTGGGTGCGGGGGGTAGGACCGGACGTGAGTGGGGGTGGGGGGTGGACAGGGGTGGATGACTGAAGAGATGTGTGTTGGGAAACTGATCGTTGTCGGTGATTCTAAATGTGTTCACCTTCAGTGACCGGGAACACGTAGGCATACTGGTCAGTTGCACTACAGGGCTAGGACTAGTAAAGGTGTCAAAAGTTAAAGATGCCTGATGACTGATCTCTAATAATCTCATCCTACGTTCTCCGGTGTTATACTACCTCTTGGCGAAGTACAGTAACGTTTGTTGATAATACAGGGATTTGACAGATTTTCTGGGTGTGATGTAACCAGTGCTTCTACTGAGGTCACTGACCCAAACCGGCTGTCCTTTCAATGTTCGATTTGGGTCCCTGAGTCATACTGTTTTTCGTGATATTAATATGGGAAATAAATCAGAAACACAACTGATTTTAAAAAAATTTCTTTCTTTTTTTTTTCTTTTTTTTTAAAGGCCAGCAGCAGGTCTCAGGGCTGCACAAGACAAGCAGCAGTTGACAAAGTAATGTGAGAGGGTTTGAAAACTACGGGAGACAACTTCATGGCTGCGAAATTTTGAAGGCTGGCAGAGTTATGTCCTCTGTCTGTCTGGCTCTCTCTCTCTCTCTCTCTCTCTCTCTCTCTCTCTCTCTCTCTCACACACACACACACACACAGCCAGCCAGCCACACACACACACACACATTTCGTTTCCTTTTAACGTAAAACATGTAATCAGAATGAGGAAATACAGTACTTGTTATGATGATTACTTTTTTTTCTTTTTCGTTTTTTTTTTTTTTAAACAATGAATTATGTTTTGTTTCAGAATCAGGAACAAAAGCAGACACAACCCAACCAGGAAGCAAAGAAAAACGCTCGGTGACTTCCCCATTGTGAGTGAATACATGACAACTTGTTCTTCTGTTGTTGTTTCTTCACCCTATCTTCCACAGTCTGTTTAATCTGTGAATGGCCTGACGGCCCGCGCGGAGTTTGGGTACTCCTTTGTAACCTGTTCAAAGGAACAAACACCCTTGTAACCCGTTCAAAGGAACAAACACCATTGTAACCTGTTCAAAGGAACAAACACCCTTCAGTGTAACCTGTTCAAAAGAACAAACACCCTTGTAACTTGTTCAAAGGAACAAACACCCTTGTAACCTGTTCAAAGGAACAAACACCATTGTAACCTGTTCAAAGGAACAAACACCCTTGTAACCTGTAATACCCTTGTAACCTGTTCAAAGGAACAAACACCCTTGTAACCTGTTCAAAGGAACAAACCTGTTCAAAGGAACAAACCTGTTCAAAGGAAGGGAAACTGACAGGCAGGAAAGGAAGGAAAGAAGAAAGAAAGAAGGAAAGAAAGACACACTGTTACACGAGCTTTGTCCGTGATCTTCAGCCACCCACCATGAACCATCAGGTGATTCTCGTCTTGGTCCTCACACTGGTCGCCCGCCACCCCCAGCTAAACACTGATGTCAGGAAGCCAGTGCAGGACCACCGGCACCAGGACGTGTCCGAACCTCTCCTGCATCCTTCAAGCAAAGATGCCGGCATGACGACGCCCGTGTCCAGACACAATGATACGCCAGACACGGTCGGATCCCCAGACTTGATCATCCACTTTGGCATCAGCAGCGACAGCTCAGACCCCAGGGCACCTGTTGGGAAAACCTCCTACCATAAACGGCTGCCGGCATTGGCCACTGAAAAAGCAGAAAGGAAACGGTTCGAATCTTCGATACTTCATAGTCCTCAGCCCGAGACTCTTCGTGTGTCCAAGCTATGGACAACCTTGAGCGTCAAACCCTGTGTTTCAAACATCCTGCTTTCAAGTGTGGAGGATAGATCGTTGCTTGTGAGGGGAGAAAGTTGTGTCGAAGATCCCCGTTTGCTGGCGACGTCCAAGGAGGGAAAGGGGGGAGCTCTGTGGAGTCGTCTCACTGTCCATGCCTTTGCTCAGTTGCTCGATGTGCCACGCACTGCATCCACCTACAGACACAAGACGTGGGAGTTTGGCAATGACCGCGTGGACCCCAGACTCCAGTTCCAGCTGCTTCCTGTGCACATCACCACCTTGGTGGAGATTCACTACATGTTGGCTCACGGTCCTGACCTGAGCTCCCTCAGTGGTCATCTTCCCCTTGGACTGGAGGCCAGCCCCAGAAAGAATGTATCGTCCACCGTGATGACAAACTGTACAGAACCAGAACAATTACCGGAAATAACTCCGACATCAACAGACAAACGATTGGTGGGGTACCCGTTCTGGTGCAAACTGTTCGATTTCAATGTGGGTAGGAAGCATTCACACGAGCAGGATGAACATGAAGATCGGACTAAAAATAGAAATATATCGCCTTTAAATCCTGTAGTACGGGAGATTCTACTCTTTTTGATGGTAATAATGACCTTTCTTTTCAGATACCTGCGGCGTTCAGTTGGAGCTGATAAAACAAAACACGATAACTCGATTCGCCTTAGATTGCTCACCAAGTCGTTTTCCGTGAAATGGGAGTGGGATCAGTTCAACGACCATTCACCGAAAAGAAAACAAGTCAAAACAGGCGCTAACCAGAACAGCGACCCACCTGCTCGGTGGAAACCCAAACGGTCCGATTTCCTACACAGCCTGATATTCCGACCATGGCTGACAAAGGCGGCGGCATCCAAGCCATGCCCCGGAGACTGCTGTTCCTCATCCACATCCACGCTGTGCTCCTCGTGTCGTCAGTGCCTGGACCACTTCGCAGCGAATCCCGCCCGCACACTGGAGGTGTACCCAGCCTTCTTGCCGGACCCTTCCCTCAACCCCAGCCTCGATCTGGCACACGTCGGGTACCGCCTGGCCACCCTGGGTGCCCTGCCCTCCTCCGTGCCCGTGTCCAGGGTCAGACTGGCTGACTCCGGCTTCTACTCGCGCGGCCAGGGGGACGAGGTGGTGTGCTACAGCTGCGGGGTGACCCACTCGGGCTGGCAGGCGGAGGACCGGCCCTCGGACATCCACCGACACCTGTCGCCCTCCTGTCTTCACGTGCTGGACACGGACCGGGAACTGGCCGCCCTGGCACACCCTAACCACCACCACGACAACGGCGGCCACCACGCCTCTTTGAACGGTCATCACCAGCACCACCCTGGGACACCAGCACCACAGCAGGCAAGGACGCAGGGGAACAACGGCA
>NC_134898.1:35289935-35292435 GCF_041734735.1 Babylonia areolata
TGCACACAAACACACACGGACACACACACACACACACACACACGCACGCACGCACGCACGCACGCACGCACGCACGCACACACACACACACACAAGCAAAATAAAGCTTGTTTTCGTTTGTTTTTTGTTTGGTTGGTTGGTTGGTTTCGTTTATTTCTCTCACCAAAGTGTCATCTTCTCCCACCCCCCTCCCCCCACCCATACAGCAGCAGCAGGAGGAGGAGAAAACGCCCCCCGACCCCCTCCTCTGGAACGCCCCCCCGGCGAAGAAGAAGAAGAAGAAGACGCCCTTCCCCAAGCACCCAGCTGCAGGGTGTGCCGACAGGGCCCCGCGGACACGCTGCTCATCCCCTGCGGACACCTGGTTGTCTGCCACACCTGCGCCACCACACCTGCACCTGCCCTGCTCACCTGTCCACTGTGCCAGAGCCGCGTGCAAGCCACGGCCAGAGTCCTGTTCCCAGACTGACGTAGAAGGCACCTGGTGGATGGATGGATGGATGGATGGATGGAATGGTATGATAGGCGGTCGTGTCCCACTATGACCACCCGGGCAGAACACAGAACAGCAGAGGAGGCATCTCCTTCCCTGACTGGTCATCTGGGCTAGAATTTGATTTGATGTGGAGAGTGTCTTGCCATACACCGCCACAAAAAATAGATTTGTATTGTTGGGACAATAAAGTATTCTGTATTTTGTATTCTGTATTGAGTATAATGATGACGATGGACAAGTAGTACTATTTTGAGGGATTGTTGAACATGATGATGGATCATGGCTGGGCGATACACTGGACACTCACGGAAAACTGATCAGACGGACAGTTCATCATGTCTACACTGCTACACTGTCTCTTATACATTTTGCATAAATGTGCACGTGCATGTGTGTTCATGCATGCTTCGGGGGGTGGGGGGGTGGGGTGGGGTGGGGGGTCGTTTGTGTGTGTGTGTGTGTGTGTGTGTGTGTGTGTGTGTGTGTAGGCCTATAATTATATGGATATGGTACGCGTTTGTCGTTTTGACACTTTTTGTCATTTAAACATTGTTTTAGATATCGACATTATTTTGTCTTTTGAAAAAACAATTTTTACATTATTATACACATTAACTGACATTTTCAATGTCATGATGTGAGAGAATGTGCCAAAAGTTAATGTGAAATACATGTCTATATTTCGGGGTTTTTTTTTATGTCGATCATAAAAAGGTGCATTTACCCATTGAATCTCTTATACTTTTCTATTTAACTACAAAAAATAACAGTCGTGTGAACGCGGGCGCGCACGCATACATACAGATACGCTTTTTTTTTCCTTTTTTTTCAGATAAATACTTTTAACAAGATAATTTGCTTCGCCTCCTCCTCCCCCTCCCCCCACACACACAACACACACACACACACACACACACACACACACACACACACCCCTTTCCATCAATGAAAACATTAACTACATGTAGGCACCATGTGTCTATGTTTTGTTTGGTTTAAAAGCCATCATGTATGCGATTTTTTTTTGTTTCACTACTGAAAATGTTTAGGCTGCTGTAATACGTTTTTTGCATGACTGTGTTCCATTGTGTGATATACATATTTCACTAGTCACGGCAGTTTATTCGCAGGAAGTCTTCCACTCCCAATCCACCTCAGCCTCTCCTCCTCCTCCCCCCCCCCCACTTGACCCCCCACTCCCCACCCCCTGCTCCCAATACACATCCATCATTATTGATAAAAAAAAATTATGTGGTACAACTGGCAGCTTTTCCACACCCTGTGATACAACAATAGTGCACATCATACTGATTTCTTCTTCTTCTTCTTCTTTTTGACTCACTTGTGTAAACAAGTGAGTCTATGTTTTAACCTAGTGTTCGGTTGTCTGTGTGTGTGTCTGTGTGTCTGTGTGTCCGTGGTAAACTTTAACATTGACATTTTCTCTGCAACTACTTTGTCAGTTGACACCAAATTTGGCATAAAAATAGGAAAAATTCAGTTCTTTCCACTCATCTTGTTTAAAACAATATTGCGCCTCTGGGATGGGCACAAAAAAATAAAGAATGAAGCCTAATTATATGCAAACTGCATTTACTGTTATATTTATATTTTTTTGTATTCTCTAAACTGGGTACTTTGATCTGATATTCGACCCAACAGCTAGAGCAGTCATTATTATCTTTTTTTGTTCAAACAGGAACTTCTTTTGCTAAGCATGGAAGTTTTATTTATTTTGCAAACGTTTTGGTGCAGATAGTAAAAAAGGGAAATTACTCTGTAATGCTAGGGGAGTTAATTTGCTTTAAACTGATCTTTCTCATCTTAAACATTACATTTTGAAATTATACTCAATACATAAAAAGCTTGGATTTTTTTAAAAGTGTATCACAAGTGAGTCTTGAAGGCCTTGCCTCTCTTGTTTTTAATTTTAAGATTAGGAGATTACTCATTGCATGTTGTGATGTACGGCAATAATATATTTGATTCATACGTGATGGAATT
>NC_134898.1:35297435-35299935 GCF_041734735.1 Babylonia areolata
GATCCCTGTGGGACTCCGTGTTAGATTTTAACGGGTTCAGACTGGAAATTATCAACGATGACAGACTGGAATCGATCAGTGAGATATTTGAACCAGTTGAGAGCAGTGCCGTTCAGCTGATACCAAATGTAAGCTGAAGACGGGAAAGACGAGGATTAAAATGGTCTATCGCCAAACTGAGGCGGGTGACAAGTTGAGAAGAGTGAAAAGCGGAGTCGGACGCTAGCAGTAGATTATTCAGGATGTGGAGGAGAGTGCTGTGGTCAGCACGGTAGACAGACTGAAAAGCCAGACAGCCGGCGGAAGAGATTGCTGAATTGTGACAAAGGTGGTTGTTGAGCTGCTTCGGGACAGCTTTTTCAAGAAGTTTGGTTAAGAAAGGAAGGTTAGAACTTGAACTGGTCGATAGTTTTTCAAAATGTTTGCGTGAAGTTTGGGTTTCTTCAGAAGAGGCCGAACAACAACAACGCAACTCAACACCGCCTTAAGATTTCACAATGCATCGCAACACAACAATTAATTTTACATTGAGTCCACTCAGAGTGGACTTTGGGGAAAAAAAGTGTTTATTGTAGGTGAAGTTAACCACACACACGTGTACATACATTTTGTCCAATATCACTTCAAATGAAAAAGACGTAAGAACGAACGCACACACATGCATGCATGTTCGTTCACAGAGACATCAGCAGAGAGGATCATATTTGAGAGAGAACATGAAATGGAGAGGGGAATAACTGCGCCCCGTGTGTTTACGTTTGAAAAGTCATGATTGTTTCCCTTGCATACATCTGCTGCCCTCAACAATGCGCCAGAAAAGCCGTCAGTCACAGTGCTCACTATTTGCGGTCTTTCCACTCCGATTTTGAAAATATTGTTATAGTACGTCAGGCGCCTGTGGTGGAAGCGTGGGATTTTCCCAGCACTACCTCCGTACTCTTCTCCCTCCCTCTTCCATGGCATCTATTCATTGACGGAGCTGAATGGGAATACTATTGAGCTCGATGCATCTATCCCCACCAACACCCCTCCCCATACCCCCTCTCCCTTCCCCCTTCCCTTGGCTGAGTGCAGAGGGAGCAAGTTATCACGAAAATTTAATACTAATTAAGGATGGTATCTCCTCGGACCGCAACTATTCATCTTCTGCGTCAGGCCACAAATGTTTTATTTTTTCCCCGATACATTCCCCTGCCCTTTTCCTCCCCCCTTTCGTCACTTTCGTCCCCGTTCCCTCCTGTGTTAGTTAACCTTTCCTCTCAGTGATATTTACCACACATGGCACCGCCACCACTGGTGTGTGTGCTACCAACTATTAGACGGTGCTGCATCTCAGTTTCTTCACTGGACAGCTTTTTCAAGAAGTTTGGATAGGAAAGGAAGGTTAGAAACTAGTTGATAGTTGTGATTACCATGTGCTGTAGTCATATGTTATATATGCCAGTGGGGTAACACATAGCTGTATGTGTTCGATAAGATTTGAGACCACTGAGAGGCAGTCGGTCCTATGTTGGTGCACACAGGTTGCAATATATTTACCAAATTACTTGGTAACTATACGATTCCCATGCGATAATTGTACCAGTAAGATACTTTGTAAAGACAAAGTACAGGTTTATTCAGTCTTAATGGAAACAGCTATTACTGTATGGTGATTGAACAGGAGTTAAACACTGGGAGATTGTACTTGTCTGCCACATACTTGGTGCGACAGCTATTATTCTATGGTGGTCTGACAGGAGTTAACACTGGGAGTTAGTATTTGTCAGTTATATATTTGGTGCACATTATCTTATGTGTCACTGATTGTTGATGGTAAGCTAAATGAAGCTTGTTTTACATCTGTACATAGACCTCTTTGATAAGAGAGTGTACGGCTAGACATTGAGTGTCAGAATGGAGAAAGGCTATCTGTGGAGTTGTTTACTTGTCCAGACAACATATTGATGTTTCTGTTACATCATAGCAATGATGTCTAGCATATGTTTTGGTATTATTTTAACCTGGGTTTTGATATTGTGTGTGTTCCAGGTGTGCTTTTAAGTAAGAGAAATAAACACCTCAATTCATCCTACAAAAAGACCCAGCTGTTAGTGCGAGGAGAGAGTGGAGTGAGCACCTGCCCTCTGCATGTAATCCTCTAACCCTCCCTGTATGATCATTTACGTCCAACTGTACTCAGATGTAGAATTAACTAGGATTAAATTTTACGTTTTACAGACTGATACACCTCAACATTGCGCAATCGCCCAAAGTCAGTCTCAACATCAGTTGTGTGATGTTAATTTTGGATTATTTAGGTTCCGAACATAATTATGATTCATGATCACAAGCTCTTTGGTGCCTAAACATAGTGCCAGCAAGTAAATGCACCTTGCTTTGGGCCTTTTGTTTGTGTACTCGTGGTGTTGCCCTATGAACAGGCTCAGACTGATCATGACAACCATTAAATGATTCTGAATGTGATGAACAGCTGAAAACATTTTTACCTCATTCATTT
>NC_134898.1:35307435-35362435 GCF_041734735.1 Babylonia areolata
TGCAGACCAGCAAAATGTTGTAGACATTATCACTTGAAAGAATGCTTGAAAACTAATGCTGAACTTCTCTTTGCCTGGGAACAGTCAGTGACTGAGTTGAGAATTATTGTAAAATGATTGACCAGAGATTGAATGGGTAGCAAATGACAGAGCAAGGGATTTTGTATCCCTACAAAATGATAAGGACCAAGAACAGACCCTAGAAGAATGCGAAAGTAATTGAGAAGCTAGTTTTGAAGGGTTGTTGTTGTTGAGAGTGACAGTTAGAGTGAAACCAAAAATATATGATTCTGTCCACTTAGCCAGGCACCTTAAGTTCTGCAGTGAGTTATTTGAAAGGCAGCAAAGGAGACCTGTGTGATTAATCACATTGAAAGCTACAGATAAATCCAATAAGTCAGAGATAAGTTAAACCTGACTGGCGTCAAGTGCAAGAGCACATTATTCATGACCTTGGCTTAAGGATGGCAGTTTCATTTTTATGCTTTGGGTGATAGGCAGCTAGCAGTGAAGAAAACAAATTGTTTTTAATTATGTTAAAAAAGAACCCCACCCCCCACCCCCCACAAAAGCAACAACAACAACAAAAAACTAACAACACTGTTTCCATAGAGTACTCCTCTGGTATAGGCTACAGACCTATAATATGTAATTTATTAACAAATCATTTGAGGATCATGATAATGGATGATAATGTTCATCATCCCTAAATTTGGATGATAATGTTCATCATCTTCATGTCACTGATAAACATAATCTAACAGTCTTAATTATCATTTAGTTTGACAGTTTTGTAATGGAAGATGAAATATATTCATGGAATAAAACATTTTTCGTTGTCACTTTTGCCCCTCCCCCACCGCACCCCAATATGCCCCCCCACCTCACCTCCCCAAAAAGGTCTGTCATGACTGCATGATGCAGGAAATGTGTAGCTGAAATACAGGGAATGGGGAGGAAGCATTATTATGTAACTAAAACGGAATTTGTCTGACAAAAGAATCAATATCAAACCATGACCACTGATTGAACTCTGCCATTAGTGGCCCAGAGCAGGCCAATATTTGTCCACTAGATTATGGGTGGCCAATGTGTGATAAGGGAACAGCCTGAGCACATTCTTAGTTGGTCACTGGGCTCCCTTACCTGTGGAAACTGTGTTTGCTTTTGCCACCAATACCCTTCAGCTGCTTGCGACAATCTTTGTGTCCAGTGTAGAAGTTTTTGTCTCGATCACCACCCTTGACACGTACACTGGAAAGGGGGCTTATCACACTGAGCATGCTGAAGTATGTATGGAACCCAAGGACTTAGTCAAATAGAGTGTGTATCAGTCTGCAGTACTCTTGGATGACCACCCTGTGACTGTGAGTTCTTTCGGTCTTGGTAATTCAGACTGTTGGTTTTATTTTTTGAGCTGCAGGTTTTCTTCATCTCTTTTCTTTCTTGAGTACTTTCCTTCTACCTCAACTGTCAGTGAGGCTTCTGCAGCAAACTGGTATCAGTAGTCTGATCCTGTCTTACGGTCTTTCGCTAGCTTGTTTTATACAATTTTTTTTTTATGGTGGGCATGTAATAAGTGTGTGTGTGTGTGACTGAGTGTGTGTGTTTGAGTGTGTGCATACATGTATATATGGAGCAGTAGCCTTGTGCTCCTGACCAGGAAGTGTGTGTCTATGGATTTGTGTCCCATATAATATGATATATATATAATATGTAATATATGATATACATATATGATACGTCTATCTATCTGTCTGTCTATCTATCCGTCTCTCTCTCTCTCTCTATATATATATATATATATAAGAACAACAGCAGTCCTAGCATGTTTTTAAAAAAAATGCAGCAAACTTTCGCTGTATAACAGCTTCATCAGGCTATATATATACTGACCCAGCATTTTTCCTACTCTCCTCCCCTCCCACCACTAGACCTTGAGTGGTGTTCTGGGTGCTAATGATTTTGGATAAGACTATAAATCGATGCTGTGTTTGCAGCATGCACTTTGCATATATGCGAAAGAACCCACAGCAACAAAAGAATTGTCCCTGGCAAAATTCTGTAGGAAAAGCCTACTTTGATAGTAAACTAATATATTTGCAGACATGAAAAAGAATAAAAAGATGGGTGAAGTTGCAGTGTGCATGTGACAATGCATTCTTCCTGCGGAGAGTAGTTCAAATTTCACACAGAGAAATGTTATGACACAAAAAAAGAGAGTAAAATAACACAACTTATGTGTGCATTTGAACTTGTGATTGTGTACTGTCAGTGTCATTAGTGATTTGTTAGCTGACATGTAAGGCATAAATGAATACATGTGTTTGTAATGTGTGATATATATATATATATATATAAATATATATATATATTATGTGTGTGTGTGTGTGTGATATCATTTGTTTCCTCACATATATACCCAAACAGTTATCCATTGAATAGGGCGATACAAACTGGCTAGGGTTTCAACAATCACTATAATCCCTTTTGTCCCTCTGAAAAAAAGGAGAAAAAGAAAATCATGATGTGTGAAATCGTTTTGTGCTCAGAGACAGAATACCACAATGAGTGAAAGCAAGAGCTGGAGAGAAATGTGATTCTGCGGTACGTGCATTCAGAAAAAGAAAAGAAAAAAAGAAAAATTCCGCATTGACGCACAGTGGTTGAAAAGAGACAGAAGTCAGCATTGACATTCAGAGAAATGTTATGACACAAAAAAAGAGAGTAAAATAACACAACTTATGTGTGCATTTGAACTTGTGATTGTGTACTGTCAGTGTCATCAGTGATTTGTTAGCTGACATGTAAGGCATAAATGAATACATGTGTTTGTAATGTGTGAGATATATATATATATATATATATAAAAATATATATATATATTATATATGTGTGTGTGTGTGTGTGTGTGTGTGTGTGTGTGTGTGTGATCATTTGTTTCCTCACATATATACCCAAACAGTTATCCATTGAATAGGGCGATACAAACTGGCTAGGGTTTCAACAATCACTATAATCCCTTTTGTCCCTCTGAAAAAAAGGAGAAAAAGAAAATCATGATGTGTGAAATCGTTTTGTGCTCAGAGACAGAATACCACAATGAGTGAAAGCAAGAGCTGGAGAGAAATGTGATTCTGCGGTACGTGCATTCAGAAAAAGAAAAGAAAAAAAGAAAAATTCCGCATTGACGCACAGTGGTTGAAAAGAGACAGAAGTCAGCATTGACATTCAGTGCAATGCTTTCTTTCACCGCGGAAAATCTAAGGTTTGCTATGGTCCGACAGACTGTTGTCGAAGCACAGGTGGAGATCATGTTTTGATAGTCCCTTGTTCTATTGACTCTGGTGTTGCCATGGCCAAAGGGACCCCACTGGGATAGCTCCCGTCATGAGCGCTTTGCTGGTAATATATCTCGTGCCATGAGTTCCCAGTGTACATATCATTCCCCCCTTTTTTATGAACATTTTTAAACCCCTGTGTTTACCGTACTTGGCTGTAGGTTTGAAGCTTAATGCTGTGCAGTAAAAAAGCTTTACGTGTATGGGTAAGGCAAACCTCACTGACAAAGAAATTGCGTTTTCAAAGGCTTGCCTGGTGTACGGAGGGTTTTGTTTGGACAATAGCAGTGGAAAACCATGTCATAGATTTCATGGAAGGTTTATCTGACACCAAACACACACGCATGCACACATGTACACACACACAAACACACACACACGAACACACTCTCCATGCATGCGAACACACACCCAGACACAGACACAGACACAGACACACACACACACACACACACACACACACACACAGTGTCACTCACTCACTCACAGTCACAGTTACTGATTGTTGTTAACTATACTTTTCAAAGGAATGGGAAGGTCTAGGGTGCACTCTACAGGTGCATGGCTGTAATGCACAAACACACACATGCACGCACTCACACACGTGCGCACACACACGTGCGTGCACACACACACACACACCATGCAAATTTGTGTTTAAATGCTTTACACATGTATACAAATGTATGCACACACACACACACACACACACACACACACACGTGTTCACAAAAACACAAACACGCTACTGAAACTGAAACACACACACACACACACACACACACACACACACACACACACACACACACACACGTGTGCAAAATCACCCCCCCCACACACACACACACAAATACATGCATGCATGCATACACACACATGTATGCACACACACCATACAAATTTGTATTTATACAGCTCCACAAACACAGATACACAAACAGAAGCACACTCACATGTGTATACACAAACACAAACATGCACACAAACACACACAGACAGACACATGCACACACACACATGCACAGACACACACACACACACACACACACACACACACACACACACACACACATGCACAGACAGACAGACAGGCAGACACACACACACACACACACACACACACACACACACAGAGATTCAAACTAGATACACATAAGCACACATTCCTTCCTGCTTAGTTTTTCTCCTTTCTCTGCCCTTCTCTTTTATAACTTCCTCAGGATGTAGATAATTCCACTTAGCACTCACGACCGCCACATATAAGTGTAACTTTAATAGTAAAATAAAGGCATAATTTACAGACAGGAAAAACACAAAAAAAGGACAAAAAAAGAGAAAGGGTGTCTCTGCCCTGTGGTTGTGTGCTCTCTCTTGGGAGAGCAGCCGTGACTGTCACACAGAGAAATCTGTTGTGACAAAAGGAATAGAATACAATTCAGTTGTTTTGTGTTTTTTTTCTTCTTTTTTCATTGTCTGTTACACTGTGTGATTTAATGATGGACAAATTCAAATCAGTGATAGTCCTACACGTCTGGTTTTTTTTCTTCTTCCTCTAGTCTGTTACATCTTGTGTTTTCTCTTTATCACTTTCTCTCTCTCTCTGTCACTAACTAGAATACAACTTCAGTTTATTACTGCTATTTTTGGATAGTATGTTTGAAAAAAAAACAAAAAAACAACAACAACAACAACAACCCCCCCCCCAAAAAAAAAACAACAACAAACAAACCCAAAAAACCCAACAAACATGGGCATGGAATGGATAATGCAAAAAGGCAATGATGCATTGTGTTTTCAATAATCTGAAAGTTCACACTATTCTCTCATTTTCAGACACAAAAGATGACAAAAGCAAAGGAAAACCTGCACAGAAGCCTGCGGCTAAAGTAAGTATTCTCAGTGAAACTTTTGTTTTTGTTTTTGTTTGTGTGATGTATGTGGTGTGTGTTTGTTTGTGTGCATGTGTATCTTCATGTGTATGATACACCTGCATGGGTATGCTAAAGCATTCATACACATGCATAATTTTTTTGGTGTGCATGTGGTTTTGAGCATGAAGTATGCGTATGCGATTGTGCACATTTGCATACATACGGACATATTCATCTGCATACATTTATCCTTCTATCTATCTGTCTATCTATCTATCTATATACCTTTTACATCTATCTGTCTATCTCTCTGTCTATCTATCTATCTATTCATATTGACACACACACACAGACATAGAAAGAGACATAGAGAGATGCAGACACACACAGACACAAATACATACAGATACACAGACACACAAAAAGACACACAGACACACACACACACACACACACACACACACACACACACACACACACAATCAACACCTGGTACTCAACCATTGCTGACTAAACTTAACAACACCATAGTCAAAAGCAAAACATGAATTGTCAGAGAAACTGCCTGACAGCTATATAAATATATATCTCTCAGATGAATTAGATGTATTAGCCAAGACTGCACTCTGAGAAGAAAAGATGACTAAGTGTCCCAGGTGACAGTTATAGTTCTGAAGTGTAAACTTTCACAGAAACTGCCCAAAAGATCCAAGATAGCTCCATTCTGATGAATTCACCACAATAGCTATTATTGTTCCTTAAAAAAAGTTACCAAAAACAGACTAAAGTTTGTAAACTCAATACTTTTTTCCTTATAATAAAAATTCCATGTGGGAATTGGGTCGATCATGATAATTCCAAGTAAGTCGTCATTGTTTTTCATGCTTCTGGACACAGTTTTATGACAGTAAGAGTAGTGGTCAATATCTTGACCAGTGGTCACAAGCAAGGAGAAGAAAAAAAAGTTCTGACACAAGCAAAGCTGGTGTAATAATAACTTAAATAAGTGATATCTATTTTGAATAGTTATCGGCCAGGTAGATTGGTTTCTTTATCAAGAGTGTTGTCCTTGAACGTTATTCATTGGCCTGTGTGTTTTATCAGTTCTTAAACCTGTCAAAGAACAATACACCATGTAGGAATGTTTGGTTAGGCTTTGTCTCCTGTATTTTATTTTAATTAATTTTATGAAATATTGTGGTTGATTTTTTCTTTCTTTTTTTTTTTTTTTAAAGTCCATATTTATCTTTTACTGCACAGGCAGTAACTTGTTAAAAATGTTATATCACAATTTTTTAGTCGTCATTTTGCTTGTTTTTTTGTGAGGTAGATTTGATGTATGACTACTGGGAAAAAAAAAGAATGAATTTTCTATCATGTATTCTTATATAAAAAGTATGTGTCATAGGCAAATGTTTTTGAAATGAAATTGTCTATAGAAAATATGTTTATCAGACATATTTCATTGAAATTAATCATTAAGGCACATCATTATTAACATCTTACACACATTAATACATGTGCACACATGGGTGCACACACACACACACACACACACACATGCACATGCACACACACACGCACATGCACACGCACACAAGTTGATGTATCAGTTCTCACCTCAACCAGCACTGCCCCTCTAACATTTTCACCACATCTATAGCAAAACAAAGTAAACGAGATAGTCGGTCATTGTGGATCATCTTTCTTATCACTTTCAGACGACGACGACGAAGACGAAGAATGTGGTGTTATCGGGTGAGGCGATGAAGGAGATGCAGAAGCAGGCCAAAGCCAACAAAGATGAACGACGCATGCAGGTAATCACATCTTAACACCTAGCCCATGAAGGATACTTTTGAGGAAATATATACAAGAGCTTTCTGCTGGCCCGACCTAGAGAACTGAAGTTAATAGCAGTTTTAAGTGAGGTGCAATTCTGAATGAGGTGCAGTTCTGAACAAACAGATACCTATCTACCTATCAAACCATCCGTCCATTGGTTTATACGTATAACTATCTATCAATCAATCCATCAGTCTATCAGTCTATCTATCTATCTAACTATCTATCTATCTGTGTCTATATATATATATATATATAGGTCTGTATTTCTCTCTTTCTGTGTATGTGTGTATCCGTATATCTATCTGTCTGTGTGTCTGTTTATGTATATAAAATCATATTCCTTCCAATAGCATGTTTATAAATCATAATGCATTCATTGATTCAGTCCCATTTGCAATTTTTGAGTTGATTTTCACTGGGTTGTTGCCTTGTGTAACAGGGGAGTGGGGTGGAGGGGTAGAGCAGCTGGTGTTTGTTTCATGGCTGAGCAAGAATTCTGGGCGTAGAGGAATTCACAGAGGTTGGAATGTGAAAGAAAACTGTTGTAAATCATGTCCATGACAATCAATGGAAAGAACTTTCGGGAAAGGTGACCAGGACTATTAAATGTCCCTGGAATTAGTGGATAATAAAGGGGGCGTTTCATTCTTCCAGTCACGTCCCGTGTTCATTCAGAACCACCCCTCGTAGCTCATAAATAAAACATGATGTGAAACCATGTAGAACAACTTCGATGTGGGCCCCAGGCAAGGCAGTGCTGTGCTGGAATGCAGTATTTTTGTGTGTACTTGTGGATATGGTATATCACAGGGGTGATTTGTTCATTCTTTGTGAGCCAAAACACCACATTCACACCCCCTTCTCTTTTCTTCCTTTCTCTTTGCTTGCTTTCTCCCTCCCTTCCCTCTGGTGTTTTTATTTTATTTTTCCACCTGCCTTTTTTTTGACTGGCATGAAGAAACAAAATGAGTCTGCATAATCATCCTGTTTCAGTTGTATGTGCTTGTGTGCATGTCTGTATATGTGTTATTTGTCTCACGTCAAGTTTTGATCCTGGCATTTTGTCAACCACCACAAATGGTACAGAAACCAGACTTGGCAGGAAGGTAGATGCTGATGAAACCTGGTAACCCCTTTCACTTTAATGAAGCACTGACACACATAATTTGAAGTTAGAGGTCAAAGATCATGGTCAAGGCATGAAAGAAACAGTTTGTGAGCATGATAGAACTTCTGTCTTGATTCAGATCTTCATCAACCATTGTGCAGTGATTAGCCCAGGAAAGAACTTGGAAGTGCAGTGAAATTTAAGGTGAGAGGTGAAAGGTCAAGGTCAGAAGACCACCCTCATGATACAGCAAGGATTTTAATCAAGCATGAAACAGTAATTGGTTATGGTGACACAGAAAACCCAGCTGGAAGTCTAGGTCATCGGATTAGAGGTCAAGGTCACAATATAACATAGTTGAAAAAAAAATTCTCTGTCTAATTTTGGACACTATCTCTTGTAATACATGAAGTTGACAGTTTTCTGATTGGCAGGGAAACCTGTACCCCCCTTCTCTCCTTCTGTCTTCCCCTCATTGGATGGTTGAAGAATATGTACATTACTCTCCCCCCAGCCCCCTGCACCCCTCCTATTTCCCCCACCCTGGACAGGCAAAGAATATGTATGGACCCCCCCCCCCCTCCACACCTTCTGTCTTTCCCACCCTGGACAGGCAAAGAATATGTATGGACCCTCCCTCTCTTCACCGTCCTATCTTTCCCACCATGGATTAAGGTGAAAAAAAAAGTCCATACCCTCTATTTCTCCTGTCTTTCCCACTCTGGACAGGGAGCAAACATGTATGTACTCCTCCCCTCCACCCCTTTGCTCTTTTCCCACCCTGGATTAAGGCAAAGAATATGTACATAACCCCCCCCCCCCCCTCCTTCCGCCCCCCTGCCCCTGGCCCCCCTTGGTTTTACACATATCTTCCCTGACCCTAGACAGGCAAAGAATATATATATTTCCCTTCCCTTTCCACCCCTCCAGTTTTCCACCACCCTGGATTGAGGCAAAAAAACATGGACAGACCTCCCCCCTCTACCCAACCAGTCTTTCCCACCCAGGACAGGGAAATATATGAAGAGATCTTCCCCCTTTTACACCTGTCTTCCCCACCCAGGACAGGGAAATATATGAAGGGATTTCCCCCTTTTACATCTGTCTTCCCCACCCAGGACAGGGAAATATATGAAGAGATCTTCCCCCTTTTACACCTGTCTTCCCCACCCTGGACAGGGAAATATATGAAGGGATCTTCCCCCTTTTACACCTGTCTTCCCCACCCTGGACAGGGAAATGTATGAAGGGATCTTCCCCCTTTTACACCTGTCTTTCCTACCCAGGACAGGGAAATGTATGAAGGGATCTTCCCCCTTTTACACCTGTCTTCCCCACCCTGGACAGGGAAATGTATGAAGGGATCTTCCCCCTTTTACACCTGTCTTTCCTACCCAGGACAGGGAAATGTATGAAGGGATCTTCCCTCTTTTACACCTGTCTTTCCCACCCAGGACAGGGAAATATATAAAGGGATCTTCCCCCTTTTACACCTGTCTTCCCCACCCTGGACAGTTAAAAGCATACAGACGATGTACATACTCTCCCCCTCCACCCCTCTTGTCTTTGCCACCCTGAATAGGCAAATAATATGTACAGAACTGCCCCCCCTCCTGCTCCCCACCCCCAATACTATCTACCCCTCTCTGGACAGGCAAATAATATGTACATACCTCCCCCCTCCACCCAGTCTTCCCCACCTTGGACAGGCAGATAATGTGTGCAGACCCTCTGGCTTCACACCTGTTTACCCTGCCCTGGACAAGCAGTGATCTGTATATAGACCCTCCCCCTTCACCCCTTCTCCCTGTGTCTGCGTACCGTTCTTCTCTTGTTCAGATGTAACACCTTCCAGGAGCAAAAGCCTTTCATGCTGCACTGTACAGGAGAGGACAATACCATTGTGTGCTGAGAGATCTCTTGGTCCGTTGTGGCAATGGGGCTTTTGTGTAAGACAGTGCTGTCACCCCCTTATAAAAAAAACAACCCAGTTATTTGTTAGACACCAGGTTTAGACATGGCCCTGCCTGTGTTATTAGTATTATGTTTTTAAAGCCGAGTTGTTGTTTTTTTAGTTTTCTAGTTTTCAATATAGATGTGAAGGAACGCAGGTGTGTATGTTATCATCATTGACACACACTGAAGAGTATAAGCTAGGGAGTTAGGGTGAACCAGTTGACAATGTTGTGTTTGACACTTTAACACACAGACACACACAGACACAGACACACACACACACACACACACACACACACACACACACACACACACACACACACACACACACACACACACATGCACACAAATCAAAGATTTTTTTGCCAAACAATGTGAAAGAGTAGAAGATCAAGTTCTGGACTAGCATTTTCATCTTTTCTATGTGAGTGAGTGTACAAAATCTGCCATTCCCGACCAAAAGTACATCACTCATAGAGCACTATATTGCTAGTGAAAGCAGACAGAAAGAAAGAGAAAAAAGAGAGAGAGCAGGTGGGGGATTTACGTGATAAAATATGAGGGAATTAGGGGGCTGAGTGCTGTCGGATGTCATGTGTTTATCCTCTGGTGGATGAATAGTGCAGGTGCAATAATGAGGGTCTTAGTGTCCCCACGTCCCAGCACTGGGTCACCATGCTGAATCAGGGTTGACATAATAACAGAACTTCAAAGGCACACTGACAGCAATTTCTCTCCCCCCTCCCCCCTTCCCAGCTCATCCTCCCCCCCCCCAGAAAAACCCCTCCACCTCTTTTACCCCCCACCCCCCTTATCCCCCCACCCCTTTCCTCTCCCTTCCCTATGTTAATAACCAGCCAGCAGAGGTCATTGCTCCATTGTCCGCACCCTTGTCATTGATTTCCAGGAGATCCAATTCCTCAGATGCTGAGTCAGTTGTGGATTCATGCTGTGTGAGCGATTCCGGCAAGATTCATTCACAGAACAAAACCAGAGGACTAAGCTCCCTGCTGAAACCTGCTAAAGCCAGAATACTCTTTTTTTGATTGGGGGGGGGGGGGGGGGGTGGAGAGGTGGGGGGCTAGGTTGTACTTTGGTTCACACTACACATTAGGCTCTTTCTCCCGGAAGAGGGGTGGGGGGAATGACAATAGTTGGATAGAGGTCTTTCTCCAGCAAGGAATGACAATGCTTAGATTGTATCTGCCTGGGGAAAGGAATTGCTTCTACTGGCCTCAGGATCATTGCTTTGAGGGGGTTTTCTGCTCCTCTCTGTGCAGGACCTTGGCTGTGAGCCGTAGGTCGATTTAGGAAAATTATTGTGGTTTCTCATTTTTTTGTCTGTCTGCTTAAAAAAAAAATCTTTCAGGGCCACAAGTCCGTTTCTGTAAGTAGTCTAACTTTATTAACACACACACACACTTAGGCGCACACATGCACGCACGCACACACTCACACACACACACACATACATAAACACACACACACACACAAACACATACATGCAGATGCACACACACACACACACACACACACACACACACGCAAACACATACATGCAGACATGCACATCTGCTACACACACACACTCATGCACATACATGCACACTCACGCACCTCCCAGCCCTTCCTCCACCCCTCAGTACCTCTACCTCTTTCACCCGCCCCCTCATCCCCAGACTTCCACACACACACAGAGCACACACAGACACACACATGCACATGCACAACACACACTCAATGCACACACACACACACACACACACACACACACACACACACACACACACACACTCACTCACTCACTCACTCGCTCACTCTTGCACAACACACATGCACATGCACATGCCCATGCACTACAGACAGACAGACACACACACACACACACACACACACACACACACACACACACACACACACGATCTGCTGTACATGCTTTACTGTCAGGGGTCTGTGTAATTGGTAAAACAACCCTTTCTCCTTCTCGTCACCTGTGCTCTGAGCAAAACCTGCGACAGCATGGCTGCTGTCTGTTCAGTGTTTTCTGTTGCTTGACTGGGAATACCTTTCAGCCTTACTTTCCACTGGTCAGGAAGTCTGTGCCAAGTGTGTGTGTGTGTGTGTGTGTGTGTGTGTGTGTGTGTGTAACTCTGTGTGTGTAGTGTGTGGCGCTGTGTGTGTGTGTGTGTGTTCACAGAGAGAGAGAGAGAGAGAGAGAGAGAGGATACTTCATAACTTTGAAGCAACAAATTTGCACAATACTGACAGTAAAAGCACCCAGCATGTGAATAGAAATCTGAAGTCTTGAATCTCTCAGACTGACCACAAAAGCCCACAAAACGAAAGGGTAGAAGTTAATGGACCTCATCTCTCCGATAACACACCCAGCCCTACCCAGCTGGTGGCCAATCATCCACCCCCCACAACAACTCCCCCTTTGGGAGGTCAAAAGACTGGAAACATCATAACCATTGTGTGCAGCAGTGGCCATGTTTATAAGGTGTTGCTCCGCTCGTTGTCAAGAAGGGGTGGGGAGGGGTGGGGTGGGTCGCGAAAAATGAGAAGGGTAAGCCGTGGCATTGTGGCACAGACCCCTAGCGTGACGACTGATTGGCAGAGGCACCGGGCAAGGCTGGCCTGACAGGCTTGGCTGCCCATGGCACTGTGCCAGGTCTTTGATCCCCTAGCTGCCTTTTCAGCCCTGGCTCTCCGGTACTGATTGCAGGCAGCGATCAGTCTTTGCTGAGTTCAATAGTCTGCCAATCGCTGGTAAACTCTTAAGCTGCCAACAATGAGGGTTGGAACCTTTAAGGCAGTTGTTCGAACAGTTGTTGTCTGGTTGGGTGATTTACACCTGCTGTAGGGCTGGTATCATGGAGTGGAATTGAAAATTATATAGTATAGTCGGTGTTGAGCACATACTTACACAGTATGGTATGCGTGTGCAGAGCTGAAAGTTGAATGGTTAGTGTTCAGAACATGATGTATATTTGTGGGTTATGAATGTAAGAGGCTAGGCATGTGTGTGTGTGTGTGTGTGTGTGTGTGTGTGTGAGAGAGAGAGAGAGAGAGAGAGTGAGAGAGAGAGAGAGAGATCCTGTGCCATGTTGATCAAAAGTCTCAAATGCAATGCATGTCACCACAGTTCAAGCACAACCCACAGTCGCAGTACAGAAAGAAAGTGAAGAATAAAAGTGAGGGCCAAGAAACATGCAATCCACCATGATACACACTGTATGTAAGTGTACAACAGCTCTCCAGTTAATGCCACCAAACAGAACACACGCACAGGGGGCAAACACATGGCTTCCTGGACACTGTTAATCTGCTTAGAGCAAACATAGAACTCTTACTGTGGACCACCACTGACTGTACACCTCATTGATAAGCTGTGGCAGTGATTAAGTCACCATGGGCAGCACAGCTTTCCCAGTGCACGTTCACATAAACCTACGCACCGGGGCGCACCGGGCGGGCGTTGATGGATGTTGTTATTCATCAATGTCTCCTTATCGGTCTGTAGCGGCGAGAATTAGTATGCTGCCTGCTAATCGGTTTAACTGACGGATTGATGTTTTCATAGTCATTCAGGGAAAATACACACAAAATGTCAATGTTTTTTTTTAAATGATAAGAATACAAGGAGGGAGGGTGGTGGTCTGTGGTGGTGGAAGTCAGTGTTGTGTTGGGTTGGTACACAACATGCACACAGACACAGACACACGCACACACGTTTCTACATGCACATACACACATACATACAAACATGTATCATGCCACACCATACCACAACACACCACCCTGACCACACCACAGAACTTGTTGTGACAACTTACTGGTATTTCATGACATAATTGTAGGATTAGCATTTGTCACACAGTCACATACACATGAAATCACACACACACACACACTTCACCCCCACTCCCCATCACACACACACACACACACACATGCACACGCACACACACACACACACACACACACACACACACACACACACACACACACGCATACAGACATGTGCACACACACACGCACACACATTCATACATAGTCATACACACATGTACACCATTGAGTTGAACGCACATACACATAATCCCCTTTCTGTTTTGAAGAGAACTCGTCAGCAGATGTGTGAGACCCATGAACAGAGAAGACAAAGCAACCCGGTCCTCCACCATCTAATCCCTCACCCACTCTCCACACCCATTGTATGAGTGTACATGTGTGTACTGAAATGAATCAATGCCTACATGTGTAAATGGTGATGTCCTCAGAAAGAAAAGATCTTAGCACATCACTCCTCTTCTGCAACATCTCCGCTGGCTCCATATCTCACACAGAATAAAGTAAAAGATAAGCACTCTATGTTATAAATCTTTTCACAAATCTGCCCCTTCCTATCTCTGTGGCTGCCTTCATCTCTACCCTCCATCTTGCCCTCTGCTATTAGCTTCGGATCCACTCTGTTTATGTATACCCAGATTCAAACACTCCACTGTCGGCTGCTGTTCTTTCTCTGTCTATGGACCTTGCATTTGGAATGAACTTCCTCTTTCGTTATGTCAGGTCTCCATACTCAGCTCTTTCAAGTCTGGCCTTAAACACCACCTTTTTCCAAGATAGCCTTCTTCCCCTGCCTCTTCTTTGTCTTCAGTTTCTGAAGTTTAGACTTACACATGCATGTGAATGACTGGTTTGAAAGCGCTTTGATTTGTCTCTGCACAAGATTCAGCGCTATGTAAATACTAATTATTATTATTATTGATCATGATATGGATAATAAAGCACCTATCCTCGGTCAGAGACCAAGCTGTAAGCACTTTACAGAGTCATTTGCACAAAACGCTTCCTACCTGGGTAGAGGTGATTGAGAGCTGCTCTTGGGCACTCATCATTTGTGTCCTCTGTCATTCAGTTTACACTCTCTCTCTCTCTCTCTCTCTCTCTCTCTCTCTCTCTCTCTCTCTCTCATACTAACACATGTAGCACTTCATTTGTATGACATTTTGTTTATTTACCTAACAAGGAAGGCAGCCAAACATCCGTTTTTAAAAACAAAAAAAATTATGTGCATGCTGGGTATGTTCTTGTTTCCATAACCCACCAAACACTGACATAGATCACAGGATCTTTAACGTGCATATTTCATCTTCAGCATGCATGTACACATGTAGGGGGTAGAGGCACTAGCAGGTCTGCACATTTGTTGACCTGGTAGATGGGAGAAATCTGCACCCATAACCCACCAGGTTGGATGGGGATTGAACTCGGGAAACTGGGGTGAGGATCCGGTGCTCTAACCATTTGACCACTGCAACCTTGCAGAAACAAGTCATGTTTACAGACTGGTCATGGAGAAGTTTAGGTCACGGGCACAAGGCAAGACAAATGACCACAGTCACACCTGTACTGATTGACATTTTTTTTTTGGTTTTCAGCTTGATGCTAGGCACAAGTACCTGTTTGACCAGGTAAGTTACAGACTCTTTTAACTCTTCTTCATTTTTTGTTTTTTTGTTTGATTACTTTATTTCATTCCATTTTTTTTTTTTTTTTTTTTGCTGCCCCATCATCTGCACCGTTTCAGTGGCATTACTCCCATGCCGCTCATTTAGATTCCCCCATACACGGCCACACCCGGGTTCGTCCGTCACAGTTCCAGCATCGGCAGTCCTCAGGGAACCATCAATGTTAAGTCGCCAGGAGGCCACACACCAGAGGAGACCCTGCATTGCTGCTGAGTCACTTCGGTGGTGTTCAGTGGTGCCTGTTTTGATTTAATGTACTTAGGACACCACCTACTAAGCCCCCTACTAATGACAATAATGGCTTAGTCGCGGAGCCAGACTGAGTGAGCTTCCCTCCCAGAGTGGAGACCGCCACCATGTCCCTCAAACAACAGCCCCCCATGAATCTGACGACACCAAAGGCATTGACCGGACTCACCCCAAGCACAGAAGTCGAGGGGCATTGAAACAGGTCACCATGAGAGCAGGGCATCCACATTAATTTTTTACACAAACCTAGGGTGAGCTGTAAAGGCCTGACCAGTGCATGGGGTGTATGCATGATTCTGCTTTTTATTTTTAATTTAATGTATATATATGGATCAGTCTTCATGCTTTAACACCGCTTTGCGCTGAAACAAGAAGTCTTCTTCATTTTTTGTCACTGTTTGTGTTACTGAATGTATTTGGCATTGGTACTCTCTACTTAAAACATCCCGGTAAAAGGAATTTTTTTAAAATTGATGATACAATTAATTTCATATGAATAACAAAGGAAGTGAGAAAGAGTTGAGAAAAAAAAATTAGGGAAGGAGAGAGAGAGAAATGCATATATGCTCACTTATGCACACACACACACACACACACACACACACACACACATACACACACACACCCATGTACTCACTCACTCAGAAACGTACACATTTACACAGAGAGAGCCTGTATATGTGTATGTTCCGAGCCATGTACATGAAAAGGAGAATGATGAGGCATGGTTAATCTGTCATTCCACAACTGTGTGTCTTTTGTTCAGATGGCGGATGCTTTGAACTTGGACAGTGCCACAGTCGAGGACTTCATTCTTGGAGATGAGAAGGTAGAATCCATTTTTCATTGTTGTCATCAGCATTCTATTAGATAGGATTTGTTTAGGGTAATATGCCCTCAGGAATAAGGAATCAGAATCTTTATTGTTTTTTTTGTGTGTGGGTAATTTATAATTAACTTTTTTTTTTTGATTTTGCATTCATCACATACTTTTTAAGCATTTATGCAAAAAGAAATATTCATGAATCTACCTCTTCTGCTATGAAGTTAAAAAAAAAAAAATCTTTATATATAATGAAAGTGTCTACTCTCTGAAAATAATGTGTCCGTGAACCAGTGTGTCGTTTCTCTGGTTAGAAACTACCAAGACATGTTCTTTAGTCTGCTGTCCTATTCAGTCACATCTGTTGGTGTTCTGTTTTAGTTTGACACCATGGAGAATTTCTTCGCCGCCAACGGAGCTCGCAGACTGATGTTCTTCTACCAGGAAGTTGCAGTAAGTATTGAGCACTGCTGACTGAATTATGTCCTGTGGAAGCGTTTTGTTTCTTTGGCACCAGCACATGATGTACTCGTTTTCACATATTTGTGGAAGTTTAGTTGTCAGTGCAGTGGGCATCAGAAATATTTGGTATTCTTAGCAGATTTGTTGAGTCAGTTTTTTGTTGTTGTTGTTGTTGCCAGTGTTAGTTATGTTTATAACTGGTAAGTTTGGGCAAAAGGCTGCAGCTTTTTAGATAAAAAAAATCAGCCGTTCTTATAAATTTGATGATAGTTTAGTTATGAGAGGTTTCTTAAAAAAAAAACAACTTAAAAAATCAGTACATTGTAATGTGTCCTTGATCATTTTTTAGAACTATGATATGTGTGTGTGTGTGTGTGTGTGTGTGTGTGTGTGTGTGTGTGTGTGTGCATGCATGCATATGTGTGCAAATATATGATTTGGCATGCATCTGCTTACAGAGGGGAGAAAAGAACAGAGGAACAGGGATTTTTTTTGTGTGTGTGTGTGTTGATGGCAGTTTCCTACAGATGTTAGCATTGTGATTGCTATTGTTTTCAAGAAGATAGTAAAACTGTATTCTTTTTTGTTCACAATCTGTATTTTGGCGTGTATCTGATTCCACAGCATTTGCATTTGATTCACAGTTTGTGTTAGTCTGCAATCGTACAGTCATCTCATGGTCGTTTCTTTATGGTTATTTTCAGGGGGGTTACCAGGTAAGTTATGTTTTTACGCCCTGTCTTGTGATTCACATTTCATTCAGGTGCTGTAAATGCTTTACCTTTGTGGGGGTGGGGGGGGAGTCCTTTCTTGTGATGCTGCATTTTGTATTTACTTCATTTTCTTTGCTAAGAATGAATGACCAGGTGTGTTATTTTCCAGATTTAAAGCTTGCAAGTTTCCTTTTCTCCCTTTTGCAATTCCTTTTTTTATCTGTAATTTTTTTTCTTTTACCATTGACCAATTTCTGAAAAGCTGGTTTGTTAGAAATAATGTGATGTATCATTTTTGGCTTACTCTGTAAATCGTTTATGTAGGTCTCACACCTATTTTTTTTGTTAATCTTTTTGTCTGTGGTGTTTCATCCTAGGTGATTAGACAACTTAATCCAGCTTGTATTGATGGCAATACTCACTTTTAATTATTCATCTTCTTCATCCTCCTCTGTGTTTTGCCACTCATCATGATGTTCATTATTTTTTGCTGTACTTCATCAGTCCCTTTTTCCTGTCAGTATTCAGTTTATATAACAATAAAAAAAAGAAGTAAATCCTGTTGTTCCAAAATCATACACTAGGCATGAATTGAAGGGGAATCATTTCTCCACTATAGGTGACTACAGGTTCACAGCTATAGGCAACTTTAGTCGAGATCAAGAGGTCATGTTAAAAGGATAGTTTTTCACTTTGAAACAAAGCGTGACAGCTGCAGCCAGCTTCCTGTGCAACAGAACAATGACTGACCTGTACCTCCTGACTACTTTGAAATCTACAAGTCAGTTTGTTGTTTTCACATGCACCGAAGCCTGTGACTGAGAGCGTTGAGTCTTAAGTATTCGGCATGGGGGAGTGTTTTTCACACAGAAACTTGGCAGTGAAAGAGTTCAGTATAATTTCTTCATATCACTGTATTGTAAAAAAACCCAACAACCCCCCCAAAAAAAAACAACAACAAAAACAACCACCCAAAAACATACAATAACAACACCACCACCATAATTTTGTTAGTAATAAACAATAACATAGTTTGTGGATTGTAATGCTGTACTCATACCTTGTCTGTGTTTTTCACAAATTTCTTTGCATGGCTTTCCCTTCCCATTTTCCGCTACTTACCCTGTTTTTGTCTACCCCCGTTCTGTCCTAGAAACCTCGTGTAGATAACACTGTTCGAAAAGAGGTAAGTAAGACTCATCTGCAGGCAGTGGTGTTGGGCGCTTCATTCAAAAAAAGAAAAAAAAGAAAAAAAAAGGAGCTAATGAATTGCAGAACCTGTATTGTTTGGACTTCCATTTCCATGTGTGTGTGTTTGGGTACCAATTTCTGAGTGTATAACTTGGGTTTTTAAACCAGGCTGTTCTTGAGTATTAAAAAATGATGTGCTTGTTAAAACCGTATGATGTAAACTTCAAAGTGAATGTGGCTTACATTAAAATGTTTGTGGCTTATATACGCTGAGACTGATCTGTTGTTGCAGAAAAAAAGGATTATTTGTGCTGTGACCTGTATTAGTTGATAAGTGCAGACAACTTTCTCTGCCTGGGAGGTTTTCGTATTATTTTTTAGATAATTCATAGACTAAAGGAATGGTAATTTGCATGGAAGTCACCTGTTTCGTCCCCTGTTAGTCACTCCAAATATCGTTGTAAGGATCAAAGCCACAATGTATAACCTGGATCTGGAATAGCTTGTAAAATACATGCTGAGAAATGAAACACAACTTTCTAGCTATGAGCGTAAACAAAACTTGCAAAAAATCCCCACAATAAAAACAAACAACAACAACAATAAAAAAAACAACAAAAAACAGTTAACAATTTTCTGAAAGTTTAACAGTGGTCATGTCAGTTATCTTATCTATTGTTAACACTTAGTTGAAAGGTCCAAAAAACATTCTTATGAATCGGGATTTGATGCTCGATGGGCACAATAGCCAAGTGGTTAAAGCGTTGGACTGTCAGTCTGAGGGTCCCGGGTTCGAATCACGGTGACGGCGCCTGGTGGGTAAAGGGTGGAGATTTTTACGATCTCCCAGGTCAACATATTTGCAGACCTGCTAGTGCCTGAACCCCCTTCGTGTGCAAGCAGAAGATCAAATACGCACGTTAAAGATCCTGTAATCCATGTCAGTGTTCGGTGGGTTATGGAAACAAGAACATACCCAGCATGCACACCCCCGAAAACGAAGTATGGCTGCCTACATGGCGGGGTAAAAACGGTCATACACGTAAAAGCCCACTCGTGTGCGTACGAGTGAACGCAGAAGAAGAAGAAGAAGAAGGTATTTGATGCATGAGCACTGCTCAGATGCAGGTGTTAAAATATGTAAACTGGCACCCAATAAGTACTGTTCAGGTGGAGGGTGGAATGAATTAAAATGGTTAATGCTGTCAGGAACAAAAGTAATCAAATGTTTTCTGATTATGACAAAGAGTAAGATTCTGTCACCTGCTGCATCTTCTTTCTGTGTTAATTTCTGCAACACAAGCTGGAAAGAAGCAGGTCTTTCTTTCTGTGTCAATTTCTGCAACACAAGCTGGAAAGAAGCATGTCTTTCTTTCTGTGTTAATTTCTGCAACACAGGCTGGAAGGAAATATGTCTTTCTTTCTGTGTCAATTTCTGCAACACAAGCTGGAAAGAAATATGTCTTTCTTTCTGTGTCAATTTCTGCAACACAGGCTGGAAGGAAATATGTCTTTCATTCTGTGTCAGTTTCTGCAACACAAGCTGGAAAGAAGCATGTCTTTCTGTGTTAATTTCTGCAACACAAGCTGGAAAGAAATATGTCTTTCTTTCTGTGTTAATTTCTGCAACACAAGCTGGAAAGAAGCAGGTCTTTCTTTCTGTGTTAATTTCTGCAACACTAGCTGGAAGGAAGCAGGTCTTTCTGTGTCAATTTCTGCAACACAGGCTGGAAGGAAATATGTCTTTCTTTCTGTGTCAATTTCTGCAACACAAGCTGGAAAGAAATATGTCTTTCTGTCTGTGTCAGTTTCTGCAACACAGGCTGGAAGGAAATATGTCTTTCATTCTGTGTCAGTTTCTGCAACACAAGCTGGAAGGAAGCATGTGTTAAAAGTGGGGTAGTAGTGGTGGGGGTAGGGGTTGAGTAGGAGTAGGTGTAGAAGGTAGAAGGGGTAGAGTAGGATAACAGGCAGAGGACAGGTACACAATCCACTCTCTCCTCGTACCACAGCAGGGTCTTTTAGAAAGATGAATTGAGGTGTTTATTTCTCTAACTTAACAGCACACCTGGAACACACACAATATTAAAACCCAGGTTAAATCAATACCAAAACATATGCTAAACAAAATTGCACTGATGTAACAGAACATCATTATGTTGTCTGGACAAGTAAACAATTCCACAAATAACCTTTCTCCATTCTGACACTCAATGTCTAGCCGTACACTCTCTCCTCAAAGAGATCTATGTAAAAATGTAAAACAAGCTTCATATAGCTTCATATAGCTTACCATCAACAATCAGTGGCACATAAGTTAATGTGCACCAAATATATGACTAACAAATACTAACTCCCAGTGTTTAACTCCTGTCAAACCACCATAGAATAATAGCTGTCACACCAAGTATGTGGCAGACAATTACAAACTCCTAGTGTTTAACTTCAGTTAAATCACCATACAGTAATAGCTGTTTCCATTAAGACTGAACAAATCTGTACTTTGTCTCTGCAAAGTATCTCATTGGTAAAATGTTTACATGGGAATCATATAGTTACCAAGTAATTTGGTAAATATATAGCAACCTGTGTGCACCAACATAGAACTGCCTGTCAGTGGTCTCAAATCTTATTGAACACATACAGCTATGTGTTACCCCACTGGCATATAACACATGACTACAGCACATGGTAATCACAACTACCAAGTCACACATGTCCCCATGTTGCATTATCACCCATGTGCACACACATGGAAAAGCATGAACATACAGTTAGCCTGTAGATTTGTTCACCTTGAATATAACCATCACCACCTAACATACAAAATAGGTATGTCATGCCTCAAAATAATTCCAACTGTTACAACCAAAACATTCTACACAGATGCAACCCACACATAATCTCTGTGTTTCTTTGTGTCTAAATGCTTACATTGACACACAATTGACACAACAATTGACACACCACTGACATGTTACTGAACATTATCATTTATGTAAGCCAAGATGCACAACCTGTAAACCCAAACATGATGTCCAAGCATCATACCATAATATCAACCTGTAGGAAACAGGAAAGGGGGGGGGATACCCAAATACCCTAAACCAGTACTCCATTTAGTCATGTATTGGCTACATTGTGTATTTTAACCACTTTTCCCTCAGTCACCAGCCTCAAATACAATTAAGCCATACACATGCGGGCTATGCTCTCTCACAAGTCATGGTATCTGCATCAACACATTCCAGTTACATTAACTGTGCAATACCACATCAGCCAAAAGTGTCATAATGTTCTTGTGATACAACATTACAATTCGACAAACTCCAAACTGTTTCCAAAAACCAGAAAGTAAATTGCCAACAAACCAAATTACCAGTACAAGCATTACTCACAGCCCCAACGTTTCAGGGTTCACTTTATATTCATGTAGCAGAACACAATCCCACTGAGCCAGTGTGTTAGTTACAGAATCCAAGTATAACATAAATCAAGCATTCAACTAAGTCTGAAAAATAGATGCTAGTTTGACACTCACAGCCCCCATGGTACTGTCTTGACCGTCTGGCTCTCCTGGCCTGCTTCAAGGAAGGAAAAGAAAGAAACCCCACTTGCCTATTCATTTTATCCTCTTCACAAGCTGGCGCCGCATGCAAACTATCTTCTGACCCAGAACGTTTCCAATTGGCTGAAGTTAACAGACCAATCCGGGACCAACCATGCTAGACTTGCACATTCAACACTTTTCTCACAGAACCCAGCATTGTCAAGGAGGAGGGGAGGGGAGTGGGGGGGGGGGTGATGAAAAGAGGAAGGGAAGGAGGAGGAAAGATCGCCCAGCCCTGATTCTGTTCTAAACAGCTCATGATAAACACACCACACCATGTGGTGACCATTGAGGCAGATGCCATCCTGCCAGAGATCGACATGGGGGGTAAGGAGGGGGGTTGGGGGGGGGGAGGGGGGGACGGGGTTGAGGGTGATGGGAGTGGAAGGGAAAAGGGCAGGGGAGTGTATAGGAAGAGAATGGTCAGAGGAGATACCATCTTTACTTAGTATTTCTTGATAACTTGCTCCCTCTGTACTTGGCCAAGGGAAGGGGGGAAAGGGAGAGAGGGTATGGGGAGGGGTGTTGGTGGGGATAGATGCCATGAAAGGGGGGTGGGGGGAGAAGAGTAGGGAGGTAGGAAGGAGGGGTCCATCAGTGCGCAGTGTGTCTGAGAAAATCCCATGCTTCCACCATAGGCGCCTGACACACTATAACATCCACCCCTTGCTTTTGAAAGCAATGTCCTCATTGCTGCAGATCGCATACCAATCAATTGCTTCATGCAAATGGTGAGACAAATTCTCCAACGAAGAGCATTAGCAAAACATTAATACATAAGGATCTTACAGGAATCCCTGTCATCATACATTATCTGATGTATGTCACCCTTACATATTACAAATAAATGCAGAGCATTGTCAGCAACAAAAAAGCAGTACCTAAAAACCTTCAAACAAGAAAGGCCAGTATAGAAATTGTAACTTAACAGACTGAATAACCATAAAACATGAAAAGCAGCATTAAACTTCCAGCTAAAACACCACCCTGTACGCAAAATACCAGATCCACTAGCAGGCTACAGCAGCAAGTCTACTCACTGAAAGGTGGTTCACATTAGTCTTGTACATAGCACTACATTTTGGGAGTATTGACCTTGTCAGTCTCCCATCCCAGTTCCTATCCATTTGAGCCGACATTCTAGCACCTTTTGAGCCACAAGACATGTGAATTTCAGGCTTCAGATGAGACCTGGTGCTAGTCTCACACAAACCAGTGCACACTGATTTGCGTGATGGTCTCGGAGTCTTGACTGCAGCTTGGCAGTCTACGTCATTCTCCCTCTTCCAACATTGACCAGGAATCCCTGGATCAGGTGGCATGGGCAGCAGCACCCATTCATCTCGGCATGGATCATCACCATTGCAGTCACCTACTGAATGGCTCTTCATCAGTTTATCTGAAATCCTTTCTTTCAGTTTATGATCCTGCCCCTTGAGACCATTGTGGAAGTCTCTGTGTATTTCATTGTGGGAAACCTTGCTCTTTACTTTGGGGAAATCCTTACCCTTGTGGTTTGGGGAAATCCTATTCCCCACTGCTGACTGGATTTTTCCTTTCCTGACTTTCTTCTTTTTCTTTTTGCCCACAGCCCTGTTCTTAACTAAAACATCTCTCTGACCAACTAGACCTGACACTAGCCCCTGCATGGACCTGAATTTTCCCTCTAACAACAACAGTTTGTCCCCCAGTCGTGCCATCTGTTCCCTGGCCTGTTGCTGTTGTTGGTCCTCTTCCAGCTCTCTCTGCAGCCTCAGGGCTTCATCTCTGGCCTGGATGAAGGTGGTTTGAGGCTCTTGCCTCACTACCTGGCGCAGCTCCCTTTTCAACAAGGCATTCCGGAGGCCACTGATGAAGTGGTCCCTCAGCATGTCAGCGGTGAGGGCCCCAGTCGTCTTCATCTGGATGGTTCTCTCCATGCTGCGCAGAGCATGAGAGTAGTCCATGATGGACTCCTCCGGCTGCTGTACCCTGCTGAAAAGTATGGACAGTAGTGTGGTGACACGCCGTCCATCACCGAACACCCCCAGCAGAATGCCGGTCACCTTCTCTGGGGTGTTGGTGTCCTCCAGGTCCCGCAGCATCAGCTCTCTACGTGCGGTTCCCTGCAGATGGCTGTAGATGAAGTATGCAGCCATCTCGTCTCCCATGGGGTATGCGGCCAGGACCCTCTCCGCCTCAGTGACGAAGTCCTCAGCCGACGTCTTGCCTGGCTCACCAGTGAACACTGGCAGTGTGGGTGCCGCACACCACTGCATGGGGGACTGCTGTGCTGTGGTAGTAGGCATGGTCATCCTCGGGCTGGGTTGGGCTGTGCTGGGCTGCGTTGGGCTGTGTGCTGCTAAAGATAAGAGACACCTCACCTGCTGATCCTGTCGGCGACGCCAAGTTGTTAAAAGTGGGGTAGTAGTGGTGGGGGTAGGGGTTGAGTAGGAGTAGGTGTAGAAGGTAGAAGGGGTAGAGTAGGATAACAGGCAGAGGACAGGTACACAATCCACTCTCTCCTCGTACCACAGCAGGGTCTTTTAGAAAGATGAATTGAGGTGTTTATTTCTCTAACTTAACAGCACACCTGGAACACACACAATATTAAAACCCAGGTTAAATCAATACCAAAACATATGCTAAACATAATTGCACTGATGTAACAGAACATCATTATGTTGTCTGGACAAGTAAACAATTCCACAAATAACCTTTCTCCATTCTGACACTCAATGTCTAGCCGTACACTCTCTCCTCAAAGAGATCTATGTAAAAATGTAAAACAAGCTTCATATAGCTTCATATAGCTTACCATCAACAATCAGTGGCACATAAGTTAATGTGCACCAAATATATGACTAACAAATACTAACTCCCAGTGTTTAACTCCTGTCAAACCACCATAGAATAATAGCTGTCACACCAAGTATGTGGCAGACAATTACAAACTCCTAGTGTTTAACTTCAGTTAAATCACCATACAGTAATAGCTGTTTCCATTAAGACTGAACAAATCTGTACTTTGTCTCTGCAAAGTATCTCATTGGTAAAATGTTTACATGGGAATCATATAGTTACCAAGTAATTTGGTAAATATATAGCAACCTGTGTGCACCAACATAGAACTGCCTGTCAGTGGTCTCAAATCTTATTGAACACATACAGCTATGTGTTACCCCACTGGCATATAACACATGACTACAGCACATGGTAATCACAACTACCAAGTCACACATGTCCCCATGTTGCATTATCACCCATGTGCACACACATGGAAAAGCATGAACATACAGTTAGCCTGTAGATTTGTTCACCTTGAATATAACCATCACCACCTAACATACAAAATAGGTATGTCATGCCTCAAAATAATTCCAACTGTTACAACCAAAACATTCTACACAGATGCAACCCACACATAATCTCTGTGTTTCTTTGTGTCTAAATGCTTACATTGACACACAATTGACACAACAATTGACACACCACTGACATGTTACTGAACATTATCATTTATGTAAGCCAAGATGCACAACCTGTAAACCCAAACATGATGTCCAAGCATCATACCATAATATCAACCTGTAGGAAACAGGAAAGGGGGGGGGATACCCAAATACCCTAAACCAGTACTCCATTTAGTCATGTATTGGCTACATTGTGTATTTTAACCACTTTTCCCTCAGTCACCAGCCTCAAATACAATTAAGCCATACACATGCGGGCTATGCTCTCTCACAAGTCATGGTATCTGCATCAACACATTCCAGTTACATTAACTGTGCAATACCACATCAGCCAAAAGTGTCATAATGTTCTTGTGATACAACATTACAATTCGACAAACTCCAAACTGTTTCCAAAAACCAGAAAGTAAATTGCCAACAAACCAAATTACCAGTACAAGCATTACTCACAGCCCCAACGTTTCAGGGTTCACTTTATATTCATGTAGCAGAACACAATCCCACTGAGCCAGTGTGTTAGTTACAGAATCCAAGTATAACATAAATCAAGCATTCAACTAAGTCTGAAAAATAGATGCTAGTTTGACACTCACAGCCCCCATGGTACTGTCTTGACCGTCTGGCTCTCCTGGCCTGCTTCAAGGAAGGAAAAGAAAGAAACCCCACTTGCCTATTCATTTTATCCTCTTCACAAGCTGGCGCCGCATGCAAACTATCTTCTGACCCAGAACGTTTCCAATTGGCTGAAGTTAACAGACCAATCCGGGACCAACCATGCTAGACTTGCACATTCAACACTTTTCTCACAGAACCCAGCATTGTCAAGGAGGAGGGGAGGGGAGTGGGGGGGGGGGGGGTGATGAAAAGAGGAAGGGAAGGAGGAGGAAAGATCGCCCAGCCCTGATTCTGTTCTAAACAGCTCATGATAAACACACCACACCATGTGGGGACCATTGAGGCAGATGCCATCCTGCCAGAGATCGACATGGGGGGTAAGGAGGGGGGTTGGGGGGGGGAGGGGGGGACGGGGTTGAGGGTGATGGGAGTGGAAGGGAAAAGGGCAGGGGAGTGTATAGGAAGAGAATGGTCAGAGGAGATACCATCTTTACTTAGTATTTCTTGATAACTTGCTCCCTCTGTACTTGGCCAAGGGAAGGGGGGAAAGGGAGAGAGGGTATGGGGAGGGGTGTTGGTGGGGATAGATGCCATGAAAGGGGGGTGGGGGGAGAAGAGTAGGGAGGTAGGAAGGAGGGGTCCATCAGTGCGCAGTGTGTCTGAGAAAATCCCATGCTTCCACCATAGGCGCCTGACACACTATAACACATGTCTTTCTTTCTGTGTCAATTTCTGCAACACAAGCTGGAAAGAAATATGTCTTTCTTTCTGTGTTAATTTCTGCAACACAAGCTGGAAAGAAGCAGGTCTTTCTTTCTGTGTTAATTTCTGCAACACTAGCTGGAAGGAAGCAGGTCTTTCTGTGTCAATTTCTGCAACACAGGCTGGAAGGAAATATGTCTTTCTTTCTGTGTCAATTTCTGCAACACAAGCTGGAAAGAAATATGTCTTTCTGTCTGTGTCAGTTTCTGCAACACAGGCTGGAAGGAAATATGTCTTTCATTCTGTGTCAGTTTCTGCAACACAAGCTGGAAGGAAGCATGTCTTTCTTTCTGTGTCAATTTCTGCAACACAAGCTGGAAAGAAATATGTCTTTCTTTCTGTGTTAATTTCTGCAACACAAGCTGGAAAGAAGCACATCTTTCTGTGTTAATTTCTGCAACACAAGCTGGAAAGAAATATGTCTTTCTTTCTGTGTTAATTTCTGCAACACAAGCTGGAAAGAAGCAGGTCTTTCTTTCTGTGTTAATTTCTGCAACACTAGCTGGAAGGAAGCAGGTCTTTCTGTGTCAATTTCTGCAACACAAGCTGGAAGGAAATATGTCTTTCTTTCTGTGTTAATTTCTGCAACACAAGCTGGAAAGAAATATGTCTTTCTTTCTGTGTTAATTTCTGCAACACAGGCTGGAAGGAAGCGGGTCTTTCTTTCTGTGTCAATTTCTGCAACACAAGCTGGAAAGAAATATGTCTTTCTTTCTGTGTTAATTTCTGCAACACAGGCTGGAAGGAAATATGTCTTTCTTTCTGTGTCAATTTCTGCAACACAAGCTGGAAAGAAGCATGTCTTTCTTTCTGTGTTAATTTCTGCAACACAAGCTGGAAAGAAATATGTCTTTCTTTCTGTGTCAGTTTCTGCAACACAAGCTGAAAAGAAGCATGTCTTTCTTTCTGTTCCTGTATTGATATCTGTCAGATAATGGGTCGGACATGATCAGATGACCATTCTTGAATTATGTAAACAAATGTATTTAGAATTTAAAATAAGTTTCTGTTTTGTTGTGTTATCTTTAAAGTACTTCCTGACATATTCATGACATTGGCTGACATATTTCATGATAGTGTTCACCTTGCATTGTTTGATAAATGCCATTTCTATAGACTTATAACTTCATTAATATTTGCTGCTTTTCTTTCTTTTTTTTGCGAACAGGAACAATAATTTCCTAACTCGGCTTGTGATATACCAGTTTGTTGTTACTAATTAGGAAAGATTTCAATCATTTAGACAGGGGGTGAGGGGATATTGGTGATGGTGAGGGATTTAACTCATTCTACCCCACGGTTGCATGCCTACTACAACTCCCCTGGACCAGTACTGCATGAGATCACTGTAGAAAAAGTAGGGTTGTTCACTTAAATGGTGAAAATCGATGGAGAATTGTCGAGTTAATCGGTCAAACAAAGCTTCGTTTTCAGACCTCCGGAATCCATTAACAGCTCAGTTTATAAAACACCACTTGTACCAAGCAAGATTAAACCAAATTTGAATAGTGTATTAGTATGAGAATACTCCTACCAGTTCCACAGGGGAAGTAACCATGGTATGAGTTAATTTGTACCTGGGGTATAATGAGTTAAACTGATATGGAAGAAGAGGATAGGGTGCAAGGGTATGATCAAGAACCTGATACTATAGGAAATCCATGGTGTACAACCAGGTAATGCCATATATTTATTACCTACATTGTTAAGTTGATTTTGAAGTTATTATTATCTGTATGTCAATTTGAATGGTGTATACCAAAAACAAAACAAAAAATAGAAAATGACCAGCTGGTAAGTGACATCATGAGACAGAATGAGAAGGGCAAAGAGAGAAAGAGAGGGGGTACGGGGTGGGAGTGGATTGAGCTTGGGTTGTTCAAAGTGATGTTGCTGATTTTGGAGAACTTGCTCCAGTGTTGTCAAAAACCTTCTCTCTGTTGCCACTGTCCCAGTCATACTTTGTCAGCATTTTTTCATTTTGTAAATTTGAGTTCATCTATGAGATTCCTATTCATCTTCTATATATTTATGATTTCCACATGTTCATTGCAATGTCAGTGGATCTTTCCAAAGATAGAAGGAAGGAGGTAAACAAGACAAAAATGTCAGCTGACTTTTGCGCCGGTATTGTGTATTGCTGTTTTTTTTGTCTAACATGCATCCTATCTTTTTTTTTTTTTTTTCAATTCTAGCTTGTGTTAGGGTTTACTTTAACCATGTGCGTGCATTTGAACAAGATCATAGATTTGTTCATAATCTTTGAAATGATAATAATAATAATAATAATAATAATAATGGTATTTATATAGCGCTGGATCTTGTGCAGAGACAAATCAAAGCGCTTTCGCACCAGTCATTCACAATGAGACTGAAGTTCTTGAACAGGCAGCTTTGAAGCAATCTTTATTCTTCTGAACCTTCCCCATCTCCTTCTTTACTTTTTTTGTTTCTGGCTTTTCCATCAGTTTTATTACACTTCATTACTTATCTATGGATGGGCCACTGAATAGATGATTTGATTCTTTTCGAAGTTAGGAATGAACTCCGTTTTTTTTTTTCAGCTATGTGAATGTATTGGTCAGCTATGTGAATGTATCGGCATGATTAAGGGCATGTCCAGTTCATTGTTACTTCATTGATAGCATTGAATTAGTAATTATGTTTATTTGATTGGTTTTGTTGCAGTTGAAGCGTCTGAATGTTTTGTTGTTTTTTTCTTAACATTCACATTCTGTAGTGAAGATATCAGACAGTTACGTTTTCACAGATAACAAACTTACACACACACACACACACACACACACACACACGTATATGCACACACACACACACACACACATACATAGATACATGCATATATATCTATACATGGGTGGCACTGCTTGCTTGCAACATGCTCTCCCCAGGGTGAGCTGCCTGAATTTAACTCAAAGGAATTTGTTGTGACAAAAGGTAGTGTACTATACAATGCGTTTCAGTGCTTTTGTCACAGAGTGTAATTTTTCCTCTGCTTTCTGCTTTCAGCGCGCCATGCCCAACAACCCAAACCCTACCAAGAAGCTCTTCATTTCCAATGGAGACAACGAGGCAAGTGATCCACCGGTTGTCTTTTCCTTAGTGATAATGTCCAATTCACCCCTCATCGTGTGTGTTTCAAAGAACCCTTTATTAACCAGCCAAAATGCTAAATTCTTCCTTTTGAAGCCAATGATAAAAACTAATGAGTCTTGAGCTTTGCAAAATGATTATGATAGATTTTTTTTTTGACATTGATAGACACACAAATTGAGGACAATTTTGTGAATATATTTTTAATTCCAAGGGAATATATTCCCCTGTTCCTCATGCCCTCTATCCTTGCCACACACACACGCATACCCCAACAATGTGGTGCAATATAACGCAACGCAATGCAATGCAACACAACAGCACAGCACAACACAGCATAGCACAACACAACACAACACACATTGCAGCGTTATGCAACAACATGTGCTTGCATTCAACACAGAAAACTACAAATCAATGCAATACGTCACACCAACAAAGATCAAACTGTCACGCATGATAACAAACAGTCAGCTCAACAAACGACACACACACAAACAACTGAACACTGAACGGATATACTTGGAACAGGGTCTGCATGGCATGTGCCTGTACTTCCTGCGTACCACGCAGAAAGCCATCACTGTTCAGAACATCGCCCAGGAAGTCAACTTTGGCACGCTGGACTGCACCGGGGGACATGTGCTCAGCGGAATGGAGAAACACCTCTCCAAGATCGTGCTCCCCGCGCTCAAATCCCTTGAGGTGGGTGTACCGTGTAATCTCCCCACTTGTGTTGTTGCGGACGTTTTGTTTGCCCCACCCCCACCCCCTCCCATTTAAAAAAAAAATTCTTTTTTTGTTTTGTTTTGTTTCTGTGTCTATGTATTGGATGTCTGCATGACCTTGATCTTGTATCTCTTCCTGTTGCAGCAAAGAAAAAACAACTCTAACGACCGAAAACACTGTTGCAGCAAAGAAAAAACAACTCTAACGACAGAAATCACTGTTGCAGCAAAGAAAAAACAACTCTCTAATGACAGAAATCACTGTTGCAGCAATGGGGCACCCTGACCAAGGAGAAGGTGCAGACGGCGGACGAGGAAGGTGAAGGGACCAACGGCAAGAGGGGGCTGTCCACACAGGTGGAGGACTTCCTGGAGCAGGTGGAGAAGTTCATCAACAACTTGATGTCGGCCCGCAGCAACATGGAGGGCCAGGTGGAGCTGGCAGAGAACGGGGTGGGGCCCATCATTGACACCGTCAAGACCCCAGCAGACTACCAGGATGCCGGTGAGGGACGTGGTTTTTTGTGTGTTTTTTGTTCACCCTTGTCTTTGTTCTTATCTGGTGTTAATAAGAGGTGTGGTTTCTGATCCTTGTCACGTATCATTATTATTATTATTAAATAATGATTGTGTTTTTTTTTCATCCTTGTCTCGTCTTTGTTCTTATCTGGTGTTGATAAGAGGGGTGGTTTCTGATCCTTGCCACTTATTATTATTATTAAATAATGATAATAATGATATTATTATTATTGTTATTTTTATGGTGATGATGATGATGTGTATGACAGCCAGAATCAGAATTTTATTCAGTAAGGCCAAAGCTCCATTTGAAGAGGTTGTGAACTTACAATAAGTACATGACATTTTGCAACAAAAAGAAATCACAAATACAAATGCATGCAAATCTTATCTCTCTCTCTCTCTCTCTCTCTCTCTCTCTCTCTCTCTCACACACACACACACACACACACACACACACACATTTAGTCCAATATCATCTTAGATGAACAGACTATAAATGAATAAATGAACGAAAACATGTGCGTGCGCACACCCACACCCACACACACACACACACATATACACATATATTCATACACGAAACACATACCTGTGTGACAGCCAGCAACACGGAGAGCCTGGAGAAATTGGAGGAGCTGCTGGGCACCTGGTCCAAACAGATTGAACAGGTACTGGCCGAGAGCGAACAGATGAGACGGGAGGCTGACGACATCGGGCCCACTGCTGAGCTGGCCTACTGGAAGTCACGCATGGCCAAGTTTAACAAGTGAGTGGCCACCTTTTTGTTCTGTACTGTCTTGTCTTTTTGTGTTTTTTTTGTGTGTGTTTTGTTGTTGTTGTTTTTGTCATGCATGGCCAAGTAAGTGGCCATGTTTTGTTCTGTATTTTCTTGTCTTTGTGTGTGTGTGTTTGTGTGTGTGTGTGTGTATGATCATGCATGATGTATGACAGTAGAGTGATGGCCTAGAGGTAACATGTCCGCCTATGAAGTGAGAGAATCTGAGTGCGCTGGTTTGAATCATGGCACAGCCATGGATATTTTCTCTCCCTCCACTAGACCTTGAGTGGTGGTCTGGACGCTAGTCATTCAGATGAGATGATAAACAGAGGTCCCGTGTGCAGCATGCACTTAGCGCATGTAAAAGAACTCATGGCAACAAAACGGTTGTTCCTGGCAAAAGTCTGTAGAAAAATCCACTAGATAGGAAAAACAAATAAAACTGTACGCAGGAAAAAATACAAAATAATGGGTGGCGCTGTAGTGTAGCGATGCGCTCTCCCTGGGAAGAACAGCCCGAATTTCACACAGAGAAATCTGTTGTGATAAAAAGAGAAATACAAATACAAGTTCAGCAAGTCATTGTGAATGCTTTTACTGTATTGTCTTTTTGCGTGTGTGTGTGTAATACATGATCAAATTTAACAAGTTAGTGGTCACGCTTTTACTGTATTGTCTTTAAAAAATTTTGTTGTTGTCATGCATGATCAAGTTGTACAAGTCAGTGTGATTGCTTTGTTTTGTATTTTCATTTTTTTTCATCAAACATGACCAAATTTAAAAAGTCAGTGTGAATGCTCTTTTTCTGTATTCTCTTTTTTTCATCATTTCTTTAAAAAAAAAAAATTGTGTGTGTGTTGTGTGTGTGTGATTTTGCATGTGTGTGTGTGTTTGTTTGTGTGTGTGTGTGTGTGTGTGTGTGTGTGTGTGTGTGTGTTTGTGTGTGTGCAGTCTCCTGGAGCAGATGAAGAGTCCCCGTGTGAAGGCAGTGATCGGCGTACTGCAGGTGGCCAAGTCCAAGGCTCTCAAACGCTGGAAGGAACTGGTCAGTCACCACGTTGTGATCATTGACATACATGTGTGGTGTGTGCTTGCGTGTGACCAAACTCTGACTGAATGACACAGGATACAAATGATGGGTGCTTAAAGACAGCTGTCAGTCGGCTGTACCCAGGTGTCTCTGTGTTTGTGAAGCACTTTGACCAAAAGTACACGCAAAATAAGTGTCAATGACAATGCGATTACATACTATTCATACATGTACAGGTGCTTGGCACACAAACACATACATGTGCATACTAATACAAAGACACTTTGTGTGTGTATGTGAATGTGTGTGTGTGTGTGTGTGTGTGTGTGTGTGTGAAAGTGGTGAGGGTTAGTGCATACAGGTGTAGGCAGGTTTGATCAGAGAGTGTTTCATAAAAAAAGGACCAGTTTTGGAAGTCATGGTACATACCTTGGTTGTGTTTTGAAAGAAACAGCAAAAAACAATGTAAGAAAACAAAACAAAATCTTAATGATCAGGAATTATTGCTTTTATTTATGTTTGTTTAAATCTTTAGTTTCTGTTTCTTTTTTTTATGCAGTAGTACAACCACAGGTAATAGTTGTTTAAATGTGTGTGTCACACAGAGCTGTAATTGAAATAATTTTTATACAAGGTGAATAACAAGTTGTGTGAGGGAGCTGATGCAGAATGGGATAGGTGCTGGACATCTGATCATATGTTCACCAGGAATTAGAGTTCGAGGATGCGTTTCGGCATGGTATTGTTTCCTTGGGAAAGGGATACTCTGATTTTCCTTACACCATTCAGGTGTGAATGGGTATCATGTGAGAAAGATTAAAGCAGTATTCCAACCCCAACATACAATGGAACTCACTACTACCTGGATGGTAATAAAAGGCACTGGGACTTTTAACCATTTAAAGAAACCCAAATCTAACCTGCTTTTAAAAGCTAATTTAACCTTTCTTTAAAACAAATTTTTACCCTTTTATAAAAAAACAAATTTAACCTCTTTTTAAAAACAAATTTAACCTTTTTTTTTATAACAAATTAAACTTTTTTCCTAAATACATTGGAAACAAAGGTAGAGGTGTAAAAAATTGCTGTTGTTTGTGTTTGGCAGGATGGCCGCATCACGGATGCTGCCAACGAGGCAAAGGACAACGTGAAGTACCTGTACACTCTGGACAAGTTCTTTGGCCCTCTGGTCAAGTGTACACCTGTAAGCTGGATCACTGTTCACTTTGCTTTGTGCTGGCAGGGAAACACGACTTGACGTAACCCATTAACCGCTGAACCTTGACGGACTAAAATCAATGTGCCCTGAATTTGAAGTGCAAGACCTCCCGAAAACAGAGTATGGCTGCTTACATAGTGGGGTAAAAACAGTTTTATACATAAAAGCCCACTCGAGTACATATGAGTGATAATGGGAGTTGCAGCCCATGAACAAAGTAGTAGAAGAAGAAGAAATGCAAGGATTGGTTCTTGGGCACTTTGAAACAGTGTAATTGATTTTGCTGAACGAAAACAGTGCAACCCAAAGAGGAAGTGAAGGAATACAAAGAAAGTGGTGACTGTCATCCTGACGTGTAACTTCATTCTGACCTCAGTTAGGCAGTGGTCCTTCACTGACAAACATACATGTCAACAACAGTCTGTCATCCTGACGTGTAACTTCATTCTGACCTCAGTTAGGCACTGACCCTTCACTGACAAACATACATGTCAACAACAGTCTGTCATCCTGACGTGTAACTTCATTCTGACCTCAATTAGGCAGTGGCCCTTCACTGACAAACGTACATGTCAACAACAGTCTGTCATCCTGACGTGTAACTTCATTCTGACCTCAGTTAGGCAGTGGCCCTTCACTGACAAACATACATGTCAACAACAGTCTGTCATCCTGACGTGTAACTTCATTCTGACCTCAGTTAGGCAGTGGCCCTTCACTGACAAACATACATGTCAACAACAGTCTGTCATCCTGACGTGTAACTTCATTCTGACCTCAGTTAGGCAGTGGCCCTTCACTGACAAACGTACATGTCAACAACAGTCTGTCATCCTGACGTGTAACTTCATTCTGACCTCAGTTAGGCAGTGGCCCTTCACTGACAAACGTACATGTCAACAACAGTCTGTCATCCTGACGTGTAACTTCATTCTGACCTCAGTTAGGCAGTGACCCTTCACTGACAAACGTACATGTCAACAACAGTCTGTCATCCTGACGTGTAACTTCATTCTGACCTCAGTTAGGCAGTGGCCCTTCACTGACAAACATACATGTCAACAACAGTCTGTCATCCTGACGTGTAACTTCATTCTGACCTCAGTTAGGCAGTGGTCCTTCACCAACAAACATACATGTCAACAAAAGTCAAGAGGTTAAGTGAATTCATACGACTTGGGAAGGGTGTGTAACTTGTCCATGTGTCCGGAGAGTACTTGTCAATAAGCTGAAGTTTTGTTTGTTTTATCTGTTATTTTTAATGTTATTTTTTGTGTTTTTACGCTTGTTTCATTTGACACTGTTGGACTGAAGTTTTGATTCAGTGTGTGTGTGTTGTTATTGTATCCTCCACATCCCAAAAGGGGCAGAAAGATAAATTTCTTTGAATTATTGATATGACTAATGTATTGATGGAGGTTTCTTTTCTCGTGATTGGCGTGGTTGTCTGTTTGTTAGGTCGTTTGTCGTCATTTGGGTCAGTTTTTTTTTTTAATTTGGGGTGAAGGGGAGTGTGTGATAATGCTTGGGTTGTTTGCCAGCTGTGGTTGATTGATCATCCTGTATTGGACAGTTTTTGTGGTGAAACTGAAAGCAAAAAGGAGAGCGGGCGTAAGGGGGCATAAATCTTTAGTATTACTGGGTTCTGTTTACTTGTTCTTAAGGCATTGCTTATCATCCGTAAGTTTCAGTTTCAGTTTCTCAAGGAGGTGTCACTGCGTTCATACAAATCCATATACACTACATGGTAACTGTTAGGCAGATGCCTGACCAGCAGCATGACCCAGTGCGCTTAGTCAGGCCTTGAGGGCATGCATATGTATTTGTGTATCGATCAGAGTGATTTTCTTTTACAGAATTTTGCCAGATGAAACACTTATGTTGCCACAAGTTCTTTTTCAGTGTGCCAAGTGCATGCTGCACACAGGACCTCAGTTTATAGTCTCATCTATATGATTAGACGTTCAGTTTGATTTTCCAGTCAAACTTAGGAGAAAAGGTGAGAGTGGGGTTCGAATTCAAACCCTCACGGAGGCTCTTGACAGATAAGCGTCTTAACCATTCTGCCACCTTCCTCCTGTGAAATCAGTGCCACAAACTATGGAATCCTGTTTTAGAAAATGTGAACCTGTGTACTCTGTTGTTGCAGCACATGAACCTGGTGTTGCAGCACATGAACCTGTGCGTCCTGTTGTTGCAACACATGCACCTGTTAATGAACCTGTGCCTCCTGTTGTTGCAACACATGCACCTGTTGTTGCAACACATGAACCTGTTGTTGCAGCACATGCACCTGTTGTTGCAGGACATGAACCTGTTGTTGCAACACATGAACCTGTGCCTCCTGTTGTTGCAACACATGAACCTGTTGTTGCAACACATGAACCTTTTGCACCACATTAACTTGTTGCAGTATATGAACCTGTTGTTGCAACACATGAACATGTGCCTCATGTTGCAACAACACATGAACCTGTTGTTGCAACACATGAACCTGTTATTGCAACACATGAACATGTGCCTCATGTTGCAACAACACATGAACCTGTTGTGACAATACATGAACCTGTGCTTCCTGTTGTTGCAACACATGCACCTGTTGTTGCAGGCCTCCATGGTGGAGCACATTCCCAGCCTGATGAACGCCATCCGCATGATCTACAGCATCTCCCAGTACTACAACACCTCCGAGCGCATGACCTCGCTGTTCGTCAAGGTCACCAACCAGATGATCACCACCTGCAAGGCCTACATTACCCAGGGGGTCTCCAAGATCTGGGAACTGCCAAGGTGAGCGACACACAGTCTGAATCGGAATACCTTTACGATTTAAAAAAAAAAAAACTTTAAAATTTTTTTTATTTTTTATATCTCAGTGAGGGAAATTAAGACATCTGTTACAATTTGTTTTACCAGGCAACATTTCCGATCTTGTTAATTTTTTTTTAGTGTTGTGTGTGTGAGAGAGAGTGCATCTTCTTGTGTAATTCTTCCCATGTTCTATGCTCTGTCGCCTGATTATCTGTCTCTGGTTTGCCGGGAGAAACAGCTTGGTTTGGAATTTTTCTCCAAATAATTGATATTCATCAGAAGATTAATATGACTTATGGTCAGTATGAACAAAAGAAATTGACACCGGATATTGAAGTCAGATTAATACATCTTTTCTATTTTTACTACAGCAGCCAGTTATTCAGTTCTTGTATGAAACTTTACTGCTGTTGTATGTATGCTGTGAGACTTTGCTGTGGAAAAATAGATCAGCCTGTTACATCCTGTTTTGGCAGCCAATATTTCTGTTCAGGAATATTAAACTTAACAGCTGCTTTATGTATGCCACATTAAATACCTTATGAACAATTAATCTGTTCAGGAACATTAAACTTAACAGCCATAAAACTTTGTTGTGGCAAAATAGATTAACTACCTAATTATCCCATCTATTGTCAGTCCACTTGCACTTTGCGATTGAGGATTGAGAAGATTCTGGAGACCATTATGTGAATCCTGTCTGTGTGTGTGTGTTACAGAGTAACAATTCTGGAGCGACTGTCTGAATGTAGAAAGCTGAATGAGGAATACCAGCGCCAGTTCCAGAAAACCAAGGAGCGACTCAAGGAAAACCCCAATGAGAGACAGTTTGAGTTCAGGTACCTGTGGCTAGAACACTGTTCCACATTGCTGGTGTGGAGTCTGAGGGGTGTGGGGGCTGTTCATTTTGGACCAGGCTGTCAGCAGCTGCATATTGTGAATTTAATTGTATTGTTTTCAGCTTGCCTTTTCAAGGCTTGATCAGTGTGTTAGGTTTATGCAAAGATCAGGCACCTGCTCTCCCCCTAAAAAAAAAAAAAAAAAAAATCTTAGACAGCAGATGTGGTGTAGCTTATATGGATCAGTGTACATGCTTTGACACCTCTTTGAAACAGAAACTGAAACACAGTTTGTAAGCAACAATAAACAGGATGGCGACAAAAAGTACTTTATTTTTGTATTACTGTGATCGTTATATTGCTGTTATCCTTCCGTTACTTCTTTCTTTTTTTTTAAGTAGTATGTATTACATTCATGACAGCAAGTATTAACACATGTTGTCATGGCTGATGGAGAAGCATTTAGAGAAAATCACAATTACAGGCAAAAGGAATGATATATTTGAAGTGTTTCCATACATCAAGTTTGAATTTCTTATTTCTTTCAAAGTTTGAATTTTTTATTTCTTCAGGTTGATTGTAACATATTTTGAAACCATTAAAACAAGTAGAACATCTTAAAAAGAGAAGGACTGCAGTGTTGGCAAAACGGCTCACTGGGTGTGTGTGTGTGTAAATCAGGTACCTGCTTTCTTCCTCCTCATTTAAAAAAAAAAGAATTATTTCAAAGCAGATTGTGGCATATATTGATCTGTCTGCATGCTTTGACACCTCATTGAAACTGAAACAAACCCCAGCAGCAACAACAAAAACCATCTTCTGTTCCATGTTATTCAAATGATATCATACACGCTGCAATGAAACAAAATCATAAACAACCTCTTCCACCCCCAATCCCCACCCCCTGTTCCATTCCATTCAAATACTGTCATTCCTGTTTCAGTGAGAACTACATCTTTGGAAAGTTTGACACGTTCTGCAAGCGACTGGAGAAGATCACGGACATGATCAACACCATCGACATGTTCGCGGGGCTCCCCGACATCAAGATCGAAGGCATTGACACCATCAGCATGCGCTACAAGACCATTGTGGACACCACTAAAAAGAAGTCCTACGACATTCTGGACCATCGCAAAGGAGAGGTAGAAAGATGGATAACTATTTTTGAGCTGTTGTGTGTTCTGTGTTCTGTGTGTGTGTGTGTGTGTGCATGCATGTTTGTGTGTGTGTGTGTGTGCACATGTGTGTGTGTTTGTGTGTATGTGTGTGTGCATGGGCGTGCATGCACATGCATGCTTGAACGATCAACATGTTCAGTTTATGTGTAAGCCAGTATGCTGAATTGTTTTTATATAATAAGACATCATCCTTCCCTTGCAATATCTACTTTGCTTAGATATTTAATAATGTAAAAAAAAAGTTATTATTATTATTATCATTATTAGTTTTCTAATGTTGAGCTTACTGCTGGATCATGACTTAACATATGTTGTGAAATGTATGTGGGCTAATCCATACAATACATTGATGCCTTGAAGAAGTTAAGAAACTGTATGTGTGTGTTGTGGCATGGAATTGTTGCAGTAATTATAATTTTAAAAAAGCAAACAAAAAAACTCATATCTCTGAATCATATAAAACTTGTTGACTATCATTTTAGCTTTAAAACAGAATGTAATTCAGTTCATGTGTCTTCTCTTGAGATTGCAGTATGCATCTTGTGAAAAAATATTTAGAGACTCCTATTTTTTTCTGGTGTTTTGGTTATCCTCAGAATAATATTGTTTTTGAATTCTATATTTTCCAGTTTGACCAGGATTACCTGGAGTTTCGTAACCAGGTGGACAATTTGAGGAACGCCATCCAGACATTCATGGATTCCTGGTTCCAGCGTTCCCTCTCTGTGAGTTTCACATCTTATAGAATTACAGAACAGATGAAACATCTGTGCACACTGGTATACATTAAAGCAAAGCAGGTTGTTGATGCCTACACAAGCATGCTGAAACACAATGTCAGGTCGTCTTGCATCCAGGAACTGCCAAAAGGTTGTTGCACTGTTTTGGATATAATTCTTATTAGAAGCTTGCAATAACAGACTGTGAATTAACGAGATAAGTGATGCATATTATAAATGTTTATTATTTTCATGTTAAACGTATGTATTTACTCATACTGTCTCTCTCTCTCTCTCTTTTTTTCTCACTCTCTATCACACACACACACACACACACACACATGCACACACACACACACATACGCGTGCACAAGCACAAGCACAAGCAAACATTTATGCATGCATGCATGCACTCAACTCCTTAAACTAGCCTTTTCCATACTGTTCATAAAAACAACCCACACTTTTCTTCTTCTTCTGTATGTGTGGGCTGCAGTTCCCACATTCATTGCACACGCACTCATGCATGTGTGCAATCATGCATGAATGCACACATGCACACACATGTATGCATGCATGCACCCACGCACGCATGCACACATGAACAACACACTCACATACACAACACACACACACACACACACAACATGCACACACGCACAATACACTCACACACACACACACACACACACAACATGCACACACGCACGCACAACTCACACACAACCACTACCCCCCGCCCCCAAAAGAGAAAAAAAAAACACACACAAAAACTAGCTTCCCACAAACTATTCATACAAAAATAACCCACAATACAAAACACCCCCCCAAAAATCATCTACACAATAATAACCCACACTACAACCCCCCCCCCCCCCCCCCCCCCCCCGCCTCCCCTAAAACTATCTACGCAGTTTTAAACCCACACTACGACCCCCATCTCTTTCCAAGATAGCCTCCCTCCCCTGCCTCTTCTTTGTCTTCAGTTTCTCAAGTTTAAGAGTTATGCATGCATGTGAATGAATAGTATCAAAAGCTCTTCGATTTGTCTCTGCGCAAGATTCAATCACAGATTGACGTAAGTTTACAGTTGGGCCAACAGCAAAGTGAGAGCTATATTATCAGTGGTTTCTCCAATGCAATAGGAAGTCACTTACAGCTCAGTCTTTTGCAAAGGACTATGAGTATGACTCTCAAACTAGGAGGCAAAATTGCACTGGCTCTTTGTGCGGCAGCCTTTGGGGCTAGTTGGCCTTTGGGAACCATCCCAATGCCAACTGACCTAAAACCCTCTTGGCTGAGAGAGTGGGGATGTAACTTGGGCAAGACACTCCACAATAATCAAATTCTAGCCCAGATAGTCGGGATAGTCTCCTCTGCTGTTCTGATGGTCACAGTCGAAAACGATATGACAATCATACATTATTATTCATCCCCCCGACACCCCTAAAAAACCCATGTCCCCTTACAGACGGAGAAGGCCCTGGAGCTGGTGGGGAAGTTTGAGGCCATCAGCGGGGCCCAGCTGGACATGACGGAGAAGTACATGCGCATCATGATGGGCTACGGCCGTGACCTGGAGCAGATGCGCAAGCTGTACCAGAAGCAGAAAGCGGACCCCACCATCCCCCGCAACCTCCCCCCAGTGGCTGGCCGCATTGCCTGGGCCCGCCAGCTGTACCGCAAGATTGAGATCCCCATGAGGGTTTTCAAGAGCAAGCCCGAGATCATCAAGGTGAGTGTGTGTGAGAGGGAGGGAGGGCGGGGTGTGGGGGTACCTGGGGTATCGTCGTTCAGACCTCCACAAGCCTTGGTTTAGCTGTGTGTTAGAGGAAGGGAGGGAGGGGTGTGGGGGTACCTGGGGTATCGTCGTTCAGACCTCCACAAGCCTTGGTTTAGCTGTGTGTGAGAGGGAGGGCGGGGTGTGGGGGTACCTGGGGTATCGTCGTTCAGACCTCCGCATGCCTTGGTGTAGTTGTGTGTTGAGAGGGAGGGAGGGGTGTGGGGGTACCTGGCGTATCGTCGTTCAGACCTCCACAAGCCTTGGTTTAGCTGTGTGTTAGAGGAAAGGAGGGAGGGGTGTGGGGGTACCTGGGGTATTGTCGTTCAGACCTCCGCATGCCTTGGTGTAGTTGTGTGTTGAGAGGGAGGGAGGGGTGTGGGGGTACCTGGCGTATCGTTGTTCAGACCTCCGCATGACTTGGTGTAGTTGTGTGTTGAGAGGGAGGGCGGGGTGTGGGGGTATCTGGCGTATCGTCGTTCAGATCTCCGCATGCCTTGGTGTAGTTGTGTGTTGAGAGGGAGGGCGGGGTGTGGGCGTACCTGGCCTATTGGCGTTCGGACCTCCACATGCCTTGGTGTAGCTGTGTGTGGAGGTTTTTTGTGAAGTTCAGGCATCTGCATTTTCTTTTTTCTTTTTTTTTCCAGCAGATATGGTGTATGGCCACTCTGCATGCTTTGACGCTGTCCTTGAAACTAAGTGTGTGTGTGTGTGTGTGTGTGTGTGTGTGTGTGTGTGTGTGTGTTTGTGCGTGTATGTGTGTATATGTGTGTGTGTGTGTGTGTATGTGTGTATATGTGTGTGTGTGTGTGTGTGAGTGTGTGTGTGTATGTCTGTGTGTGTGTGTGTGTGTGTGTGTGTGTGTGTGTGTGTGTGTGTGTGTGTGTGTGTGTGTGTCTTTTTTTGTGTGTGTGTGTGTGTGTGTGTGTGTGTGTTTCTTTTTGTAAAATCATTAACATCGATGCAACATACAACAACAACAACAAAAAAAAAACAACAACCCCAAAAACCAAAAAAACATTGATGCACCTGAGGGATAGTTTCATGCATTCCATACTATTAACTGTTAATGATTTGTTAATTGTTTTGAAATTTGTTATAATTGCCACTGACTTGCTGGTTGGTGGTTTCTAAAACAATAGTTTTTGAATATCATGCAGTTTGTGATATAGTTTGTTATCTAAATTCTACACATTCATATCATAGTTTAATAGACGGTACATGAAAGGTGAAAAGAAGATCATTCGGATAGATTGTGTAAGATTCAGCATGTATGAGAAACGAAACAGTGAGGTATGTAGACAGAAAACATTTTACATTGTTTTGTTCAAAATCAAAACTTTTAAAAAGTTAATTTGAAGTGATTTTTATCAAGATTTAAAAAGAGCTAATGAGGTTTCTGAAGCTATGTTCATTATGTTTAGTTATTCTTTAACCAATAACAGTTATTATATTATGTTTTTTCTGTTGAATATACACAATGTTTGATTTTCTTTTTAACATATCATTGCTTGTATATACAACTGTGTTGTTTTGATTTTCAGAACCCAGAGGCCAAGAAAATCATCCGTAATTACAACAAAATGGCTGGTGTGCTTCTGGAATATGAGGTCAGTGGATTCATGTGCTGAGCTTGTTTATTTCTAAGAGAATGTGTGCTATGCTGCTTATGTCCAAGGAGAGTGTGTTTGAGAAGGTGTGTGTGTGTGTGTGTGTCTGTGTGTTCATTTGTTTTTCTGTTTAACATCTATCCACAATTGTGATTTTAGATGAAATTGTGTGGGTTTTTTTATGTGTGTGTGTGTGTGTGTGTGTGTGTGTGTGTGTCCCCGCATGCTCTGTCAATAAAATGAAAAATGACTGCCAAGTCTATTAAAACACCAGATGGGGAGAAAGTTTATAAAAACTGGGTTGTTAAAATAAGACTCATTTTTGATCAAAAGATTTTGGATCAAAATATAAAGACTCACTTTTTATCAAAAGTGAGTCTTACATTACAACCCACAGTTTTTATACACTTTTCCATTTCATGCTCTTGCCACCTTCTTGAAAGAGAAACTGAAACTGTCATCATCATCATTATCATCGTCATCATCATCACTTTTCTGTTTACGCATACCCAGATTCAGACACTCAACTGTTGGCCACTGTTCTTTCTCTGGACCTTGCATTTGGAAAGAACTTCCTCTTTCGCTTTGTCAAGTCTCCACACTCAGCTCTTTCAAGTCTGGCCTTAAAACCCACCTCTTCCCAAAAAAGCCTCCCTTCCCTGCCTCTTCCTTGCCTTTAGTTTCTCCAGTTTTAGAGTAATGACTGGTGCGAAAGCACTTTGATATGTCTCTGCACAAGATTCAGCGCTATATGAATACCATTATTATTATTATTTTCCAGATGCTGTACCACCGCGGCTGGTGCCGTGCGGTGGAGGCGGCCAAGAGCGGCCTGAACGCCTCCCTGCTGGTACGGCACCCAGAGACGGAGGAGGTGTTTGTGAACTGCGACTCCCAGATCATGGAGCTGATCCAGGAGGCCAAGTACCTGCAGGCCATGGGGCTGGAGGTGCCCGAGGCCGCCAAGGACCTCATCGTCAAGGAGATCACCATCAGGAAGAACCAAGTGGCGTGAGTGGCTGGCTGGTGGCACCCTTTCTCTCTCTCTCTCTCTATCTCTCTCTCTCTCTTAAGGCAAAAACATCTGAACTCTGAAGGTCAATCATATGTTCACTTGCTGGTTCAATGTACAGTATTTGTTAAACTCTGTGTTTATATATTTAATGCCCTGAAGATACAACAGGAATTCGTTGACAGCAATGAAGAAATTTAGAATTAATTTACAATGCACAAGAAGCACTTTTGTTCTACAGGTTTAAGTTAGTATTTATTTTACATTGTGTTGTTGCTTTGTGATCACGATATTGTGTAGTTTTGACCTCTTTCTAGGGGCGGGAGGCCTGTAGATTAATTTTTTTCTTCTTCTTCTTGTTCTCTTTGTTCTCTCTCTTTCTTTCTCTCTCTCTCTGCCCCCTCCCCCCTCCCAAGGCAATTTGCAGGCAACACAGACACGCACACATCTTCCTTTTACCTTTTCCCCAAATGGCTGTCAGCAGCAGCAGAAGCAAACACAGATACAAAAATCCCCTTTACCTGTTTTTTTTTTTATCTACATGATTATCATCATTAGCAGCAAACACAGTGAGATACACAAATCCCCTTTGCCATCCCCCAAATGATTGTCATCGTCATCAGCAGCAAACACAGGTATACAAATCCCTTTAATATACCTTAAAAAAAATCTACATCTTTATCATCATTAGCAGCAAACACAGATAGGGAGATACACAAATCTCCTTTACCTTCCCCAAATGATTGTCATCAGCAGCAGCAAACACAGGTATAAAAATCCCTTTTAACTCATTCTACTCTAGGAACAAGTTAACTCATACCATGATTACTTCCCCTGTGGTCCAGGTACAAGTATTTTCATGCATGTGCACTATTCTAATTTTGTTCCTTCTTGCTTAGTACAGCTGGCATTTTAAACAGAACTGTTTATGGATTCTGGAAGCATGACAACAAAGTTTTGTTTGACCAGTTAAATCAACAATTCTCCATCAATTTTCACCGTTTTTGTGAACCACCTGTTATTTTCTGTAGTGGTTTCATGTCGTACTGGTCCAGGGGAGTTATAGCAGGCATGTAGCTGTGGGGCAGAATGAGTTAATCATTTCATTGCTGTGGTAGGAGCTGTAGCAGGCATGTAGTGTGGTAGGAGTTGTAGAGGCATGTAGTGTGGTAGGAGTTGTAACAGGTATGTAGCAGCTGGTAGAGTTGTAGGCATGTAGTGTGGTAGGAGTTGTAGCAGGCATGTAGTGTGGTAGGAGTTGTAGAGGCATGTAGTGTGGTAGGAGTTGTGGCAGGCATGTAGCCAGCATGTAGTGTGGTAGGAGTTGTGGCAGGCATGTAGAGAGTGGTAGGAGTTGTAGAGGTATGTAGTAGTGTGGTAGGAGTTGTCGCAGGCATGTAGTGTGGTAGGAGTTGTAGCAGGCATGTAGTGTGGTAGGAGTTGTGGCAGGCATGTAGCCAGCATGTAGTGTGGTAGGAGTTGTAGCAGGCATGTAGTGTGGTAGGAGTTGTAGCAGGCATGTAGTGTGGTAGGAGTTGTAGCAGGCATGTAGTGTGGTAGGAGTTGTAGCAGGCATGTAGTGTGGTAGGAGTTGTAGCAGGCATGTAGTGTGGTAGGAGTTGTAGCAGGCATGTAGCTGAGGGGTATAATGAGTTAATCATTTTGTTGCTATGGTAGGAGTTGTAGAGGCATGTAGTGTGGTAGGAGTTGTAGAGGCATGTAGTGTGGTAGGAGTTGTAGCAGGCATGTAGTGTGGTAGGAGTTGTAGCAGGCATGTAGTGTGGTAGGAGTTGTAGAGGCATGTAGTGTGGTAGGAGTTGTAGCAGGCATGTAGTGTGGTAGGAGTTGTAGCAGGCATGTAGTGTGGTAGGAGTTGTAGCAGGCGTGTAGAGAGTGGTAGGAGTTGTAGAGGTATGTAGTAGTGTGGTAGGAGTTGTCGCAGGCATGTAGTGTGGTAGGAGTTGTAGCAGGCATGTAAAGTGGTAGGAGTTGTGGCAGGCATGTAGCCAGCATGTAGTGTGGTAGGAGTTGTAGCAGGCATGTAGTGTGGTAGGAGTTGTAGCAGGCATGTAGTGTGGTAGGAGTTGTAGCAGGCATGTAGTGTGGTAGGAGTTGTAGCAGGCATGTAGTGTGGTAGGAGTTGTAGCAGGCATGTAGTGTGGTAGGAGTTGTAGCAGGCATGTAGCTGAGGGGTATAATGAGTTAATCATTTTGTTGCTATGGTAGGAGTTGTAGAGGCATGTAGTGTGGTAGGAGTTGTAGAGGCATGTAGTGTGGTAGGAGCTGTAGCAGGCATGTAGTGTGGTAGGAGCTGTAGCAGGCATGTAGTGTGGTAGGAGTTGTAGAGGCATGTAGTGTGGTAGGAGTTGTAGCAGGCATGTAGTGTGGTAGGAGTTGTAGCAGGCATGTAGTGTGGTAGGAGTTGTAGCAGGCGTGTAGAGAGTGGTAGGAGTTGTAGAGGTATGTAGTAGTGTGGTAGGAGTTGTCGCAGGCATGTAGTGTGGTAGGAGTTGTCGCAGGCATGTAGTGTGGTAGGAGTTGTAGCAGGCATGTAGTGTGGTAGGAGTTGTAGCAGGCATGTAGTGTGGTAGGAGTTGTAGAGGCATGTAGTGTGGTAGGAGTTGTAGCAGGCATGTAGTGTGGTAGGAGTTGTAGCAGGCATGTAGTGTGGTAGGAGTTGTAGAGGCATGTAGTGTGGTAGGAGTTGTAGCAGGCATGTAGCTGTGGGGTAGAATGAGTCAATCATATGGTTGCCATGGTACTGACGACACACGTTACCGTTGCCGTGCTGCAGGCTCCAGGAGATGCTGTCCAACTACAACCGCATCAAACAGTCCATCCCCTCGGTGCTGATGCCCCTGATGAAGCCCTTCATCGGCCTTGTGGAAGAGGCCCTGCAGCCGGGGGTCAGCTCTCTCACCTGGACCTCCCTCAACGCCAACACCTGTGAGATGTCTTCCTTCCTCTTTTTCTCTTCTTTCTTCCTTCTTTCCTTCCTTCCTTTCCCTCTCTGGTCCTGTGCCTGTTTCTTCCTTCCTTCCTTCCTTCCTTCCTGTCCTGTGCCTGTTTCCTTCCTTCCTTCCTTTCCCTCTCCTGTCCTTCCTTCCTACCTTCCTGTCCTGTCCTGTGCCTGTTTCTTTCTTCCTTCCTTCCTTCCTGTGCTTATTTCCTTTCCCTTCTTTCCTTCCTTCCTTCCTTCCTGCCCTGTGCTTGTTCCCTTCCTTCCTTCCTTTCCTCCTTCCTTCCTTTCCCTCTCTTGTGCTATGCTTGTTTGCTCCTCTTGCTTGTCTGGTGGGTTCAGATAAAGGGTCTGGTTTTTTTTGTTGTTTTTTTTTGGCTGGGAAATTTATGCTTCTTTGCCGATATTTATGATTGAGTCAGACACAACAAACACACACACACATACACACACACACACACACACACGCATGCGTGTGCATGCACATACACACACACACACACACACACACATGCATGCACGCACACACAAACACTTCTACACACATGCACACACACACACACAGTACACACACTCACACAGACTTACACACACATTCTTACTAACATCAGAGTTCAGTTGACCAAACAGCAGAACATGAATATCATCAAACCTTATCCTTACCACCAACATCACTCACAAATTCATCAACCCAAACCCCCTCACTTTCTCTCTCACCAACATGCCTGCCTCCCCCTCCACATACACACACACACACCTCCTTACCACCAACATCACTCACAAAAAAATTCATCAACCTGAAACCCCCTCTTTCTCTCCCGCACCCCTCTGCCTCCCCCCCCCCTCGGCTTTCCTTCCCAACAAACAGACGTGAACAACATCTACAAAGAGATGGACGAGCTGGAGAAGCTGGTGAAGACGGTGACGGATGTGCTGGAATGCCGCATCGAGGCGGTGCTCACGGACATGTCCATCACGGCCCTGTGCGACCTGCCCGAGGAGGAGGCCATCACAGCCGACGGGTTCCTGGAGCTCACCACCACCATCGTCGCCCAGGCCTCTGAGCAGCTGGCCACGTGAGTTTCTTCTTCTTCTTCTTCGTTCGTGGGCTGCAACTGCTGCGTTCACTCATATGTACACGGTTGTCCGGATGAGATGAGAAACTGAGGTCCCTGTGTGTGGCATGCACTTAGCTGGTGCATGTAAAAGAACCCATGTTAAAGTGTGTGTGGGGCATGTGAAAAAGCCTGTGGAGTGTGTGTATGTGTGTGTTCATGCGCATGCCTGTGTGCTGTGTGTGCACACCTGTGTGAGTGTGTGTGTGTGCCTCTGTGTGTGTGTGTGTGTGTGTGTGTGTGTGTGCATGTTTGTACATGTGCGCGCATGCTGAAGCACTTCCTAACCACCATGAATCGACGTGAACTTTGACGTGCAGTCAGTAAGAGCTGGTGGAGCAGTCAGTGTTTGTGTAGACCTCTGTGTGTGTGTGTGTGTGTGTGTGTGTGTGCGTGTGTGCTTGCGTATGTGTCTGTACATGTGTATACATGCTCAAGCACTTCCTAACCACCATCAATCAATGTGAACTTCAATGTTCAGTCAGTTGGAGATGGTGGAGCGGTCAGTGTGTGTGTAGGCCTGTGTGTGTGTGTGTGTGTGTGTGCACGCGCATGCATGTGCATGCATGCTCAAGCACTTCTTGACCACCATGACATGAACTTTGATGTGCAGTCAGTCGGAGATGGTGGAGCAGTCTGTGTGTGTGTAGGCCTGTGTGTGTGTGTGTGCGCGCGCGTGCGCACATGTGGCTGTGTATCTGTGTCTGTACATGTGTATGCATGCTCAAGCACTTCCTAACCACCATCAATCAAGGTGAACTTTGGTGTGCAGTCAGTCGGAGCTAGTGGAGCGGTCGGTGATGGAGCTGGTGGACACCCTGCGGGAGGCCCTGAAGCCAGAGCAGCGGAAGAACCTGACTGCGGAGGAGGGCTACGCCTGCGTTCAGCCCGACACCAAGAACAAGAAGCAGCGCTGCCAGGACTGCCAGCCCTGCTGTTACTACAGTCTGCTCAACTACTTCACGCAGCGCAACACTGAGGCCCTCGTCAAGTGTGAGTTTCAGGGTTCTGGGGTTCCTTTCTTGTTGATTAGGGGCGTCGTGTTGTGTTGTATTGTGTTGTGTTATAACTTGTATTGTACTTCACGCAGCGCAACACTGAGGCCCTCGTCAAGTGTGAGTTCCGGGGTTCTGGCGTTCCTTTCCTGTTGATGAGGTGCGTCGTGTTGTGTTGTGTTGTGTTGTGTTGTGTTGGATTGGATTGTACTTCACACAGCGCAACACGGAGGCCCTCATTGAGTGTGAGTTCCAGGGTTCTGGGGTTCCTTTCCTGTTGACTAGGTGCGTCATGTTGTGTTGTGTTGTGTTGGGTTGTATTGTACTTCACACAGCGCAACACTGAGGCCCTCATTGAGTGTGAGTTCCAGGGTTCTGGGGTTCCTTTCCTGTTGACTAGGTGCGTCATGTTGTGTTGTGTTGTGTTGGGTTGTATTGTACTTCACACAGCACAACACAGAGGCCCTCGTTGAGTGTGAGTTCCGGGGTTCCGGGGTTCCTTTCCTGTTGCTTTGTTTTGCACAAGATTCAGCGCTCAATAAATATTATTATTATTACTGTTATTATTATTATTATTAGTAGTAGTAGTAGTAGTAGTATTTTTGTTATTATTATTAGATTTTTTTTTTGTTTTCCTGATGTTGTGTCGCTTTTTTTTTTCCCTCCTTGGGAAGTTGTGTTGTGTTGTATTGTATTTTGTTGTATTGTGTTGTGTGGTACTTCATGCAGCACAACACCAAGGCCCATGTTAAGTGTGAGTTCTGGGGATTTCCCTTTCTTTTCCTGTTTTTTTTTTCTGTTTAAGAGTGTCATGTTGTGTTGTGTCATGTCGCTTTTTTTTTTTTTTTGTCCTTGTGGAATTTTGTGTTGTGTTGTGTTGTTTTGTATTGTTTTGTTGTGCTGTATAGTGTTGTGTTGTATTGTATTGTAATGTATTGTTCTCTTTTTGTCACATTAGATATCTCTGCATGAAATTTGGGAAATTGTATTGTATTTTGCTTTTCTCTTTTTGTCACATTATATTTCTCTATGTGAAATTTGGGCTGCTCTTCCCAGGGAGAGGGTATCGCTACACTGAGAGCGTCACCCTTTCTTTTTTTTTGGTGTTTTTTTCTGCTTGCAATCTGTTTTCCTGTCCAAGTGGATTTTTCAACAGAATTTTGACCAGGGACAACCCTTTGGTTGCCGTGGGTTCTTTAATGTGCGCAAAGAGCATGCATGCTGCACATGGGACCGAGGTTTTAAATTGTGTGTGTGTGTATATATATATATATATATGTATATATATATATGTGTGTGTGTGTGTGTGTGTGTACATGTTTGCTCAAACCAAGCAAACCCCCAGCAAAAACCCCTCACCACAACAACTGACACAGACCACACCACCATCTCTCCCCCCCTAACCCCCCCCCCCCCCCGCCCCCCCATGGGTATGGTTTTAACGTGGTGTCAGCCCTGATATGTCCCTAGTTGTCAACGCCCCATGGGTATGGTTTTAACGTGGTGTCAGCCCTGATATGTCCCTAGTTGTCAACCCCATATGGGTATGGTTTTAACGTGGTGTCAGCCCTGATATGTCCCAAGTTGTCAACCACCCCATGGGTATGGTTTTAACGTGGTGTCAGCCCTGATATGTCCCTAGTTGTCAACGCCCCATGGGTATGGTTTTAACGTGGTGTCAGCCCTGATATGTCCCTAGTTGTCAACCACCCCATGGGTATGGTTTTAACGTGGTGTCAGCCCTGATATGTCCCTAGTTGTCAACCCCATATGGGTATGGTTTTAACGTGGTGTCAGCCTTGATATGTCCCTAGTGGTCAACTGGGCTATAATCAACATGATTTGATTTGTACCCCCAACCCTCCACAGGTACCCGGCTGTCCCTGGACACAATCAAGCGGCGGCTGCAGGCCAACCGCTACACACTGGGCGATGAGGGCAAGGAGGACCCCAAGCCCCCGCTGTTCAAGGTGGACGTGGTGCTGGCCATCCCCAACGTGGTCATGAAGCCCAACCTGGAGGACCTGCAGCACTGCCTCAACAAGGGTGTCCAGATCATCCTCAAGGCCTCCCAGGTCAGTCACATGCGGGATCTCAAAGGTTATGTGCATATCCAGATAGGGCGTCCAGGTCACAAAGGTTATGTACATATCTAGACAGGGTGTCTTCATCATTCTCAAGGCCACCTAACTCAGTCACATGGGTTCAAATAAGTTATGTGCATATCTAGATAGGGAGTTCTTATCATCATCAAGACCTTCCAGTTCAGTCACACAGGGTCACAAAAGTTATGCGCATATCTAAACAGGGTGTCCAGATTATCCTCGAGGCCTCCCAGGTCAGTCGCACATGCCAGGGTGTCACGAAGGTTTTGTGCATATCTAAATAGGGCGTCCAGGTCACAATGCTCATGTGCATATCCAGATAGGGCATTTGCATCATCCTCAAAGCCTCCCAGGTCAAGAAACAAGACTGTTGGAGAAAAACAACTGCACTGAGAAACATGACAAAAATTGTACTGAGAAAAAAAATTGCTTAAAACAGCAACAACAACAACAACAACAAAAACCACCTGTACTGAGAAACATGACCACAAACCATACTTTGAAAACAAAACCGCTGGGGGAAAAAAAAAGTACTGAAAAAGAATGGAATGTAGCAAAAACTGTACTTAGAAACAAAACTTTTGGGGGAAAAACTTACTGTTGCTTTTTTTTTTTCTGCCCCCAGGACATTCCTCAGTGGGAGCACCAGGTCCTTCACCAGCGTCAGCAGCAGAAGGTTCGTACCAGCCTGTCTTTCTGTGTCTTTTCTACCACGTCAGTATCTAACAGTAATCATCTGGAGCTGCATTTCATTGTCATCAGCCTCATGTATTATTGATCGACCCACATCAGACTGTTCTCGGGTGCAAGTTCTCTAGGCAGGAATGATTCTTGAGATTGTTTCTTGGACTTTTTTTGTTTTTCTTAATTAACTTTGAGCATTGAAAAAAAACACCTACCTCAGGGAGAAAGTTAGAAAGCAGTGGCTGTATAGGTGTGGCATGTTTGTGTTTTTTTGTGTCTGTGATCTAAAATTGATTTGCATATGTATGTGTACATGATTCAGAGTGTCTTTAGTGAACTCTTAAAATCATGTTTATAAAAAAAAAAATCGGTAGTTGGGCACTGTCGTATATATTCTTTAAAGAAAGTTTGATTTTTTTTGTTTTGCTATGCAAACATTTTCTTTGTCTGTTATCTCTGAAGTTATTTTTCTCCCAGAGTTATTATATGATCTAAGAAAGGAGGTTTTAGAAATTAAGAAAGAACAACAAAAATAAGAAATTTCAGATTTGACACTGTATACGACTTGCACCCCTGAACTGTATGTGTGTTTGTACAACTGAATAACACTGTAATTTTTCAGTTCATCACAGGATGCTTTAAGTCATAATCTCCCATAGCTCTCTCTTTAGTTGCTAGTTATGCAAATTGGTGTGACTTGCTAGAGTTAGTTGTGTTGTATTTCTCTGGGGATCTAAGTGTGTGTATGTTTGTATGTGTATATGTGTGTGTATGTGTGTGTGTGTATGTTTATATGTGTGTATGTGTGTGTTTGTGTTTGTGTGTGTGCATGTGTGTGTGTATGTGTATGTTCATGCGTGCGTGTGCGTGCGCACATGCACATAAATGTAAGCACGCGTGTGTGTTTGTGTGTGTGCACATACATCTGTGAATGTGATTGAAACCATTGTCTCACTTTGTTTAACTGAGCAAAGCAGTTCACGGCTTTAACACCCAATTATTGAATATGCAATGAAAATGGCTCATTTAAAAAAGAAAAAAAAAAAAGACAAGAAAATATTCTCAGTGCCAGATTGAAATGAGCACGGTCAGAAATGACACGATTGTTTTGCGTTTATTCCATGGTGTAGCGTCAGCAGCTTGAACAGAGCAAGGTTTGTCAGTGTGTGTGTGTGTGTGTGTGTGTGTGTGTGAGTGATACCACCCTTCGCTGTTCCGGTCTTCAAGTGTGTCATCTTTCTCACTGTTCTCTTCCAGACTGCATGGATCTGTTGTGGGGTTTTTTTTTTGTGTGTGTTTATTTTTCTTATTTCTTTGGTCCTCTGTTTTGTTCACTTTGTTGCTGTGCCTGTGTGCTGGACGATGAGTTATTTCAGGTCATCCTGGTATTCTTCTTTTGGAGGTTTTTTCTTTTTCCGATAAAATGTTGCTTTCCTGTGACTTGCCTTATGATGTCTGTACCTCAATCTCATGACTGTGAGAAGTACTCCTCTTCTTCTCTTTCTTTCTCTTCACCTCACATTATCTCTCTTTGTCTGTTTGTTATATCTCTCTTTGTCTGTTATTTCTCTCTTTGTCTGTATATTATTTCTCTCTTTATCTGTATGTTATTTCTCTCTCTTGTTCAGACCCTCTTTCTTCTGTCACTAACAGATTTCAGTTTGTAGAATATTCTGGAATTGTTCAAAGAAATGAGCAGCACCTAAAAAGATGAAAGAGGAATGAACAGAATGGCTGATGCTTGCCACCAGTCAACCAACAAAATTCCTTTATTGTTTTGCACAGAAGTCATCCTATCCTACCACATGGCAGGGTTATCACAGATCAGTTTTTACATACATCTCATGACCAAATTTTCTGACAGACATCTGATGAGGATTTTGGTTTGGGCGAGATAGTTAGAGGTGTCGACGGTGATACCACTTACTGCCAGTGGGTTGATATGCTTGAACAAGATATTTGTTTATTGATTATCATTATTTCAAACTAACATCTGTTGTGCTGCATGAATTATTCTTGACTTCTCAAAGTATCCACACTGTCTTTGTATCCTGTTTTGTGTGGGTTTTTGGTGTGAAGATTGTTGAGTTTTGTCAGTGAGTCAGTTTACATTTTGTTTTGTTTTTTTGTTTTTATATTCATCGCACGTGTGCATGAACTGTCCGTTACTTTGGAAATGAAACAGAATCCTCTCCATTGTGACTGTGTATATTTTGCACTTGAATCCTTCACAATATCATTCCTACCCAGTCCATCACAGTCCT